>NC_056749.1:502336374-502385753 GCF_019279795.1 Protopterus annectens
ACTTGCCCATCTTTAAAAAAGCTACACTATTAGAGGTAATTTATTTACAATGGTTATCTATCTATCTAATCTAAACTCCTGTATTTGCACTTGATATTTTCGACAGACAGAAACAAGTCTGATATACTAAATAATATATTATCTAAGGATTGTAATGATTTTTACTTTAAGATGGTTGTACATGTGCATTTTTCCTTGTAATTTGACAACGTGTAGGTTTATGGGCTAGTCGGTTCCTTCATTCTCAGAAATGGTTACTTTTTTTCTTGTCTCTGAAATGTACTGTGATTTGTAACCAGAATATTGCATAGGAAGTCTTTAATATTATTATTTTTTTTTTTCTCCACAAAAGTGAGAAGATGTTTTTGCCAACATGAGGTCTAGGCTTGCAATCATTTCAAATGGCTTGCAATCATTTCAAATGCCTAAACTGGGACATGTTTTGTAGAAATGAGATGTTGCAGGACAAACTATCCCCACAGCCATTACAAAGAACTGTAGTTCACTTTTTTGCCAAAATAAATCCTATATTTGTAGGATTTTATTTGGTTCTGCTGCTTCAGATAAAAATAATAGTTTTGTGCAGCAAGTAAAGAAAACGTGGGAAATATGTTTCGTCTCATCTTAAAGGCTTTCTCCAGTTTTTATTTGTTGTAGGACCCAAATGCCCAAGTAGGGACTCTTCTGCTTAGAGCAACGGGTGGTCTCCCTAATGGAGACTAAGATACTGCTGATACATTTTCCTAACTCCTGCCTTGACTGCCCTCCTCTGCTTGGTGACGCAGCGAGTGTGATTCTTTGTGGTGTATAGCTCCCCTTGCTGCTCTGACAACATGTCTTCTAAGTGAAGTAGAGACAACAGTGTGGAGTTGTATTGCTGTAGTACAGCTGTATGTTGTAATCGCAGTTATCTGCGTCAACTTATTATTGTCATTACATCGCCTGACGTGTGCCTGAAAATGCTCCACTTGAGAATGGAACATCATCCCTTAGGAATACAGCAGTGTTTACGTACTATGTATGCAAGGTAGTATCTTGTATGAAAAATACATACCTTAACAAAGTTCTTAAGTGTTACTATTTATTCTTCACAAGTAGGCTCAAAAACAAATAGTTGGCTGTTAACCGTTTCATAATGCGCATTCACATTAATATGTACTTGTAGAGCACATTATGTATTTTGTGTATACAAGCCTATAATTTCTAACAGCATCTTGTAAGTGTGTTCTAATTTTCTGATGAAAATTTTGTAAGGTGATGATCACAGTAAGTTTGCATATTCATAGTACTGTTATGAGTTTGTTTATAAATACATGCAAATATGTTACATGATGCATAGAAGCAATAAGGATTTTTATCAACATGTGCAAGTTCATTTATGTATTGACTTGCCTGCCCAATTAAAGTCCACTGAGAGAATGTCCATCTGTTTATTGAATCAATGGGCACTTTTTTTAACTTATCAGTTACCGAGTATAACTGATATCTGGTATTACATTTTGTATCCCTTTGTAATGCACCTATCATTCTGTAAGCCATGTTGTATCTGTCCATCATACATTTGCTACATGGACTGCAGAATTTCATAAAATAAGTTTATCCATGTGTCATGCTATCTTTTTTGTTTTAAACATAAACGGTTTGCTGTGCTTTTCTGTTTAGCACTTTACAAGGTGAAACTCCTCAGTTAAGTAATGTTCTTTGATGTAAAAGTAGGTTACAGGAAAGATCAGAACTGGGTTAAACTTATCAGAAGTGCACATGTGCTACATGACTGATTTTTGAATGTCACTGGGAGGTAGGGTACATGAATTATTCTGTAAATTGCTGCAGGCGGGTAAGTTGGTCAATAAGTAACATTAAAAAATCATTTATCTGTAGGCTATTCAGGCTTTCTGGCAAATGTGAATATTACCAGGAAGATAGTGGCTGTTTAAGTTGGATGAAAGCTGCTCTGATATTTCTAAAAACTAGCCTGCCCATATAAAAATTCATCTAACACATATATGCAAATTTTCTACACACGTCCATACTTACGATCTCTCTGCATCATAAATGTTGCCAGCCAGCTGCCACTGCCTTTTGGGTCATTCAGTAGAAAAAATGCATTTCCGAATATTTGTTGGAGATGTACTACAGCACGTGACAAGTCTTTCAATTGTCTGAGATTACTGAAAAATATGCTGTTGAAACTTAATGATCTGTTTGAGATTTAATGGCTATGTAAGGACCCCAGATGCATTGCTATGAGACGTGAGCTTTAATATAACAACGCAACGTATTGACCTCAAAAAACAACTTCTTTTTGGAACTGGTGTCTGAATCAGAAATGCATTATATTGGTTAACCATTGGAGTTTTATAAACTAGATGAATAAAGCCAAGGAAATCATCTTCAGTAAGCTGCTATACATACAATGAATTATATAAAATAAAAAAAACAAAAAAAAACAAATTATATGCATAGGCCAATCACTGCAGAAAAAAAACTCAGTTTTTAAGAATGCCTCCAATATCTGTTTTAAACTGAATTGTTAGGACCATTGTTTTAATAAGCTCTCTAGATTACGTACAAGTGTGTCTGTGTGTGTGTGTGCACGTAATGTGTAATAAATATATACATACATACATGCGCACATACCTACGCGTGCACATGAAGCTAACATATAGCCTTCTTCCCTATATATGTACTTTATTACTAGAGCATTTCTTTTTCCTTGTAGGACATTTTCCTCTGAAATGGAACATGTTTAAAATGTTCATAGTTTAAGTGGCTGTAACAGTTTTAAACTTTGATACTCATTAATATGAGTCCTGGAGTAGTGAGACTGAGTGAACAGTACAGAATTGTATTATCGAAGTCCAAGACTGTGAGAGTCCTCCCGTTCTTTCACAGATGACAACGTTGTAAGGCAGTAGTGGCTGGAGGGAGAATCCTCTTCTCCCTACCCCCACTTGCAAAAACAATTGTGAAGAACCACAATTTTGGACATTTGCTGTTCCCTTCTTTAACTTTTTTTTTTTTCACCAGGGACTCTCTTACAAGTCACAGGATTAAAATAGGAAGTCCCAAGTCATAATAGCTTTTAAACATTGGAGTAACTTAAACATGTGAAGTACATCCCTCGCTAATGTATGGGAACAGATTCATTTGAACTATTGGGTGAATCACTTGTGTTCATAAAATAATTCAGTAAAACACCAAATCCCATAAAGCAAGCAAGAATTTTGGAAAGATCATTTTTAGTTAGATTGCACTATTTTGTATGCAAAGGCAATGTACATTATTTTATCATTACATCTACTGTCCTGAAATAAACAAATTTTCAAAATATAGACCTGCATCAAATAGAAATGTATTGTTTGCACAAAAGATAACCATCTTGTAATACAAAATTAAAGTTTCATCTGCTGCAAAGATTCATAAACATCTAATACTGAAATATTAGCAGTATTTTGTTTTTATTTTTAGTTCATCACTTGACAGTATTTAAGAGAATTAAATATGACAATGCATTTATAGGTTCATAGGTGTGTACTAGTCTATTGCCCCTGGAGCCTTTACAAGCCTAGCCCATAGACTTTTAAATAAATGTTGAAAGCTAACTTTTTATATATTTTTTCAATGTAATTTGTATACCTGATTATACTACAAATCAGGTCACAATAAATGACCTTAAAAATCCCATGTCTGTAGCCTAATTTTTTATCCATCTTATTTTTAAAAAATATTTATTTGTTTTGTTGTTACATCCTATTACACAGCTGCTGCTAATTAACTGTAATATATGAGAATAGATTTATATTGTTCTGCAAGACTGTTAAGAATGTGCAACATTGAAAATGTCAGCATGAAAATGCAAAAAAAGGTTATAAAGAAACTTTCAATCTTTTTATATTAAACTGCATTGTACATGTGTACACTTTCCTCACTTACAGAAAAACTGCTCTTATACTCCCTTTCCTCACTTGTCTAGAGGAAATTATTTTTTTATTCAGTCATGTCCAAGGGTCAGCTCCCAGTGTTCTTTCCTGTCTATCTGATGAATCTGGGCATCTTGAGGCAATGTCGTAATTGCATCATGTACACAGCCCTCTCCTCCTACCACCCTACACCACAACTTGAGAGAGATGCACTTATCTAGCCAAACTGGAGGTAAAGCTCTCCAACCAAGACTGAACTTGACAGTCAAGAGGAGAAGGTAAACACTTGCACCACACTCATCACATAGTCCCACTAAACCTACACCACCAAAATCCACATGCAGAAACACAAACCTTCACAGAGGTGCTCAATAATAATCTGCTCAAGCAACAGAGACCTCCAAAGCAGAAACGCAAGCAACCTCCACCCCCAACACAACCCAAATGACACACAGCCCACAGACTCAGTGTGCCAATAAACCACAGCCCACAAGGCAAAACAACGTACCCAACACACTAGTCATAGGCGACTATAGTCGGGCACACTGATGTCCCACTAGCCAGGCTAAACAAGGAGAAGGTTACCTTCAGCTGCCTGTCAGGTGCCAGGATCTGCCACATAACCCACACACTCCGATCACTCCACAACAAGTACAGATATGAGACAGTCTTTGTCCATGTTGGTGTGAATGACCCGAGATGTTCCTCCCTGGACTACATGAAAAGAGACAGAAGAGCTGCACCAATCTTTAGCCCATGCAGGTATGACCCTAGCCCCGAGTAGCATCCTGCCATCGCCCAGCATGATACCGCAGTATAAGGACAAAATTACTTCAACAATCGGCTAAGCCCCTGGTGTCATTCTAAGGAGATCAAGTATCTGTCTGCCTGGGAGACATGGTCGACAGATCATGATGCTTTGCCAGAGATGGCCTGCACCTGTCGCCCCTGTGGTTCCGGATACTGGCTAAAGTTCCTGCCGCCCCTATAGTGCCTTTTTTAGGCAAGGTTCAAATGACAAATTCACCACCATAACAGGAACAGGCAAGCAAAGACAGGGGTTAATGCTACTCTGTGCTAGAAGTCTAAATCTCAAAATGCACTCCCTCGAGGCACTCCTTAGAATGGAGAGCATCGATATCTGTGCAGTGACTGAGACCTGGTTCAAGGCTCTAGAGAGCACCCCTGCATTACCAGGCTATAACTCATGCCACACTTTTAGGCCATCTAACCTGGACCAGAACACCAAAGGCAGAGTCAATATTCATTAAGGTTATCCACACCTCCAGGCTAGTTGCGCAGAGGTTGCATCCAAGGTTATCCAAGTGCAACTAATTCTGGGCAAAACTGAAATCCAAATTGTAGCTTGCTACAGATCCCCCATCATGTCCCAGGATTCCCACTCTTTTCTTGATGATATACTGGAAAATATTAGGGTTCAACCAAGCACCTAATAATGGGCAATTTTGACTACCGCACCATTAAGTGGGAAAAATACTAGTGTACCAACTCCTTAACTCAACGATTTTTGGAATTCATAAATTCCAATGCCCTGGATCAACTTATCCACACACCCACCACGGACAACAATATCCTAGACCTATTCATTACCAACATGAGTGACCGGTGTTCCACACCTGAAGTAAACTCCTCGTTGGTCAGATGCAGCCATAAGCTAATCACCCTAGATATCTGCATCCCGCCCCCCACCTACCATTAAAGAAACCAAGATAAAAAATTTCTCCAAAGCTGACTTCATGCTTCTTAAGACATAAGTGGTGAACTTCATGACACCTGTGCAGATAGTCAATACAGTTATGACTGCTGAATCTTACACAAATGCACTCTTATAAGCATTTACACAAGTGCATGGATCGTGCTATCCCAAACAGAACCAAGATGCTATCCTCCAAAAAAAAAAAAAAAAAAGGAAGCCAATCTGGTGGTCCCCTGCCATAAACCAGCTCTACAACAGAAGGAAAAAACTGTTGCAAAAGAGAGTAAAATCCCATGAGTGGAGGAGCTCCCTGGTCCACCTCGGCAAGAAGCTGAGATCCCTTATAAGATATTCCAAAGCTAGTTATGAAAACAAAATCACCACTGATTCTAAGGGCAACCAAAAGAGTTCTATAGCTATGTCAAGAATCTCAATGGCAAGACCCAGATCTGCTCTGAGTTAAGGCACAATGGCATGAAAATTACAGAACCAACCAATATTGCCAACATCCTGGCAGGTTCAATCCTAACTTTATCCCCCCACCCCCTAAAGGGCCCATATCTATACAGGAAGAATGCAGAGTCCCTGTAATCACATCTATGCAGGTAAAAGCTGCACTCTCTAAAACCAAAAACGCAGCATCCATGGGATCGGACAACATCCCAAGCTGCATTTTACATGAACTTCAGAATGAACTGGCTACCCTCATAAGCACCATGTTCAATCATAGTCTCTCGTCAGGCTTTGTGCCCACTGAATGGTGCACAGTAAGAGTTATTCCCACTCCACAAAGGGGGAGCCACCACTGATCCTGGGAACTATCGCTCTATTAGCCTGATAAGCCTGGACTGCAAGGCCATGGAATGTATCATCATGGAACTCATAAACAAAGACATTGGTAACCTCCATACTCTGGATCCTCACCCAGTTTGGGTTTGTGAAAGGCAGATCATGCCTTCTGAACCTGATCGACTTATTTGAGGCAGTCACTAAAGCCGTAGATGAGGGTGAGGTGGTTCACACAGTATATCTTTGCCTCGCCAATGCTTTCAACACCATCCCCCATTCTGGAATTATAGCTAAACTCGCTAAACTAGGTATAAATCCCTATGGTTGCCAACTGGCTCACTGACGGAACCCACACTGTAAACATTGCAGACTCAAATCTGACTTAAACCAGTGACAAGTGGAGTACCACAGGGTCCAGTGACAAGTGGAGTACCACAGGTTTCAGTCCTGGGAACTCTCCTGTTTGGCATCTACTTCTCTGAAGTACAGGCTAACACAGAATGCCTCTGGCTAATGAAGTTCACAGATGACTGCAAACTAAGAGCCATAGTAGAGTCCCCAAATGATGTGGACATCCTACAGAAGGGCCTGATTGAGACAGATGCCTGGTGTCTGAGGCATGGCCTCAAGCTCAGTGACAAAGTGCATTGTCATCCCCTTTGGTAAAAACTCTGTACCCATCAAGCGGCAGTCTACTAAGTTCATAGATTAGTATAGATTAGTATTAGGCTAACTGCCCTTGTGAGCCATTTTAAGCCTAGACAATTATCCCTTGTGAGATTCAAACCCTGTACCTTGTGTTTGTAAGGCAAACACCTTAACCATTAGGCCACCCTCCCAACCCTGTTAATGTTGAATGTTTGAGACCTTGGGACCCAGGTGGACAGGAGTCCCTCCTTTGATCACATCACCACAGTAGTCAGGAAATCCTATGTGGCACACCTCATCACAAAAGGGTTCTCATCCAGGAAAAAAGGTCATTGTTCCCCTCTACTCGGCACTCATTAGACCCATTATAGAGTACAATGCCCCTTTTAGAATGTACCTCACAAGACGTCTACAGCAGCTGTAAAAGCACAAAAGTACCTCACAAAGAGGATTACTGGCCTCAAACAGATGCCCTACACTGACTGTCTCAAAAAAGATTTATTCTGTAGCATATCACTTACTCCGAGGAGATCTCTGCCTAAGCCATGCTGCTTCGCTAGAGACTGCTTGCACATTGTTACTCTCTAGGCTTTCAAATACTGGCCAAGGCATTTGCCACCTCCATAGTGCCTTTTTTAGCCAAGGCTCAAAAGACAAACCCACCACCGTAAGTAGCACAAGTAACAAAAAACTGAGGGTAATGCTACTCAATGCCAGAAGTCTAAATCTCAAAATGCACGCATGCGAGGCACTCCTCAGTATGGAGAAAATTGAAATGTGCAGTAACAAACCTGGTTTAAGGCTCCAGAGAGCACCCCAGCACTACCAGGCTACAATTCATACCATACATTTCGGCCACAGAACCCAGAATGAAATACAAAATGCGGGGACATATCCATATTCATCAAGGATACCCACACCTCCAGGTTAGTGGCACAGCACAATGCTTCAGAGATCATCCACATGCAACTAACAATGGGCAAAACTGCAATTGAAATTTTAGCTTGCTGAAGGTCACCCACCATGTCCCAGGACCCCCCAGTCTGCATTTCTGGAAACACTGGGAAACAAAGATCCTACCAAACACCCTAATATTGGGTGATTTCAATTACCCAAAAATTAACTGGGAGAACTACTCCAGTACTAACTAGAATTTATAAACTTGAATGCCCTGGATCAAATGGTCAACACTCCCATCAGAGGTGACAACATATTGGACCTGGTCATCTCCAACATGGGTGACTGGTGTTCTACACTGGAGGTCAACACCTCACTGGTTAGGTCTGACCATAAACAAATCCCTTTGGATATCCACATTCCGCCCCCACCCCCGGACAAGGAAACCACCATGAAAAACTTTTCAGAAGCAAACTTCATGTTACTTGCTAAAGGATAATGCTGTCCGAGCTGCAAAATCCTTTACTAATGCATTCTAAGGACACCTACAAGAATGCATGGATAGTGCTATCCCAAGCAAAACCAAGACTCACTCCTCCAAGAAAAAGAAACCAGTCTGGTGGACCCCTGCCATAAACAAGCTATACAATAGGAGGAGGAAACTAGTGCAGAAAAGAATAAAATCCCAGGAAGGGATGACATCCCTGATCAGTATCAGCAAACTACAATCCCTCCAAATCATCCAAGGTGAGCTTTGAAAGAAAAATTGCCAAGGACTCCAAATATGACCACAAGGCATTCTTTAGCTTTAAGAATCTTAAGTGGCAATGCTCAGATCTGCTCAGAGTTGGTGCAGAATGGCACAAAATACACTGAACCGACTGATATCAACTTCCTGGCAGACTGGTTCAGTGCAAACTTCATCACCCCTCTCAACCCCAAAGGGGCCCATAACCATACCAGAATAATGTAGAGCTTCTAAAATCACAGACAGGTTAAAATGGCCCTTTCTAAAGCCAAAACACAGCATCAATGGTCCGGATGGTGTCCCAGGCTGCATCCTACACGAGCTCAAAGACGAACTAACCCCTCACCTAAATGCACTGTTCAAACTCATCCTCTCCACAGGCTACGTACCCATACAGTGGCGTACAGCAATGGTTATTCCACTCCACAAAGGTGGAGCCACAACAGACCCCAGAAACCATCACTCTATAAGCCTGACTAGCTTGGTGTGCAAGGCTATGGAGCGCATCATTCTGGAACTCATTAACAGAGACATTGGGAACCTCCAAACCCTGGACCCTATCCAGTTTAAGGGCAGATCATGCCTCCTAAACCTGCTGGGCTTCTTTGAGACCGTTACAAAGGCTATAGACTAGGGAAAAGTGGTGTACACAGCCTACCTAGACCTTGCAAAGCCCTTCAACACCATTCCCCATTCTGGTATTATAGACAAGCTTATCAGTCTGAACATAAATCCCCATGTCACAAGATGGATTGCCAACTGGCTCTTAGACAGAACCCACATGGTGTAAATTGCGGGAGCCATGTCCGACTCTAAACTGGTTACAAGTGGTGTTCCCCAGGGTTCAGTCCTAGGACCCCTCCTGTTATACTTCTCAGAGGTACAGGCAAGCACAGGAGACTCTCTGACACAGACATCCTCCAAAAGGGTCTCGCTGAAATGGATACCTGATGTCAAAATCATGGCCTCAATCTAAATGCCAAAAAGTGCATAGTCGTCCCCTGTGGAAAAACAAAGTACCCACAAACTAACACATAGGTGGTAGTCCCCTAAATATGGGAGACGTAATAAGGGATCTGAGGACCCAAAGCCCACACAATCACAAAAGGGTTCGCATCCAGATCAAGAGGTCATTGTGCCTCTCTACTCATCACTCATCAGACCCATCATAGAGTATAACCCCCACCCCCATTTGGGATGTACCTTACAAGACTCCTGCAACAGTTGGAAAGTCCACAGAAGTACCTCACCAAGAGGATCACTGGTCTCAAACAGATGCCCTATGCAGCTCAACTGAAGAAACTCCAGCTGTACTATGTTGCATACCGCCTACTCGCAGGTGATCCTCGGCCTGACATAAAAGGCCATGTCCAACCCAGATTTGATGGACATGCTCCCACTAAAGAAAGACTTATCCCCTCGAGCCACACCCTCTAGGGATCTAAACCTCGCCACAACAATAAATAGGCCGTGCTGGAGGAATAGATTCCTGTCCCAGCGACTTCCCATGCTTTGGAATAAGATTCCAATCTACATTAGGCAGAGCTCCTCGCTAACGCTCTTCAAGAACAACCTTGATGAGTGGATGGGAAATGAAGTTTACCCTGGGGATGACTTCAGTGGCTCTGCTGGATAGAGGCACAGGGAACTAATCTAAGGGGGTGGCGAAAGCCAACACATTCTGGCTAGGTTTATAAATGCTTTCGGGCAGATAGCCTAGTACCTACCTATGAACCTATAAACCCAGAGCTGTTGGACATGCTACACCTAAAGAAATCCCAATCCCTTCGAGCTACACGCTCTAGGGATCTAAACCTTGTCTCCACAATAAACCACACATGCTGGAGGAATAGATTCCTATCCCAGATATTTCCAATGCTCTGGAACATGCTACCCATCTATGTCCAGCAAAGTTCTTCATTAGCACTCCAAGAAAAATCTTGAGTGGATGAAAAATAGGAAATCTGGAAAACCATGCTTGTGGAGCTCAGCATTACAGGATGAGTTCTTTATCCTGCTTGCTGTCAGTAAGCAGAATGGTAGTACTGGGAACCATACTTCATTTTCTAGAATGTCACTAGTTTTAAGCACTGCATTCTATTTTCTTCATGAATCTAATCTTAGCCATCCATAAAGTCCTGGATTACATAAACCTCTTTCTACTTGAATCTGTTTTTACTTTCTAACTCTGTCTGCTGTTACCTGATGATATGCAAGAGCTGTGGTAGCTCTGGCATGGTATAAAGGATCACCATTCATGTGGCCAGTTCTCTGGCCATGTTCTAGAATCTAGCCAACCTAGTACTAAACACTTCCCATTAGCGTAAGCTAAGAAGCTTATTTTTTTAGGGTTGTATCTAATTCTCAAGACAGAAAACTAGTTATGTCTTTATTCCTAAACTTTTCCGTTCCCACAACTGAAAAATAAGGATATCACCATTGAAATTCTCCATTCCGATCCTGCAGTCTTCCTTGCCATTACACCCATTTGTTGAGCTTCTCAACTATTTCAGCTACTAGGTTTCTGGGTATTTTGTCTCCTTTCAACTATTTATTAGTCCGCCATGCTTTCTTCCTTCATACAGCATAATCTGAGGTCTACAGATCCTAAAGCCATATGCTGACATTTCATTTTCTCATTTACTGATGAAGATAAATCTATTACTAAGAACGGACTTGTTACATAAATTCTTTTACTCCCTCTGTGAAATTTGCAATTTTTTAAATTAAAGTTGATGAAAGCCTTGACACATTCAAGTAATCTAATGAAGGATGACAACGATATAGTAAACCACTTGTCAAGTGTTTTATTTGCAAGCTTAGACTCGTATTTCTCACCATTCTGTAAGTGATCCTAGGAATACAAAAGATATGAAAAGACGGTGACTACATGTTACGGCTGACCGTGCCCCCCCCCCCCCCATGCATTTTTCTCGAGGTTGAGGTTAAATAGGAGAAATTGCAGTGGCTGTGCTGCTTAAAATGATGAATAATTACCGAAGAGCTAAATGTGGTAACTCCTTGCAATACCAACCGCATGCTCATAAAACATCAAGTGTACATTAGCAACTTTACTGAGGATCATTTTCATTAACATTATGCCCTTATTTCAATCTCTGGTAGTTTGCTCTTGTGCTCTGAGAATTAAAGTTTTCGATTTATATATTCATTTTCAGCAAAACCAGCACAAGTAATTAGGTTTCACCCAGAGCCTGTTTCACAGAGTGCTTGGATATGTGTGTGTATTGGACTGCTGCACAAAAGCTCAATCTGCTCTGCTTTTCAGAAAAAGAAACACTCTAAACTATGTACACAATGGGTACATGTCTCCTGATTTTGACTGTGCTTATAGATTATTGTGTTTAAAGTTGTACGAATTACTGCCTTGAAACTGACTAAGCATTATATTTCCACACAATCTCTACCTCCTGAATATATGGACTACATCCTGCAAAAGCTCATTTGGCTTACCTGGACTTTTTCCTGCTCACTAGTCTGGGCTTACCTGAAAAGAACCTCAGTGTGGAATCCCTTACCTATTTTTCTCAGTAAATGTACGTAGCCTTACACCAAACTCAATTTTCTAAACATCCTTATTTGTTAGCCTGTCCCTCAGTGTGTGTGTGTGACTCAGCAGCCTACCGCAGACTGCAAAAACTCCCCTCTCACTGGTACTTGCTGACGTCCAGCCTCTTTTCCCATTTATTGTATCCCATTGGAGACTTATCCTCTTATTTTCTTTTTACTTCTATCTTTCTTTATCTGGAGACTTGCCCATTTGCTCTATTTTACTCCCTATCCTTCTCTGCCTGTCATTTCTCCTTCCTCCACTAGGTGGCAGCACCATTCCACCTCTTGCCTGCTATTATTCTGTTAATCTTAGGTTCATAGGTTCATACTAGGCTATCTGCCTTGGGGCATTTATAAGCCTATCCAGGGTGTGTTTGGCTTTGGCCACCCATTTTAAATGAAATTTTGTTATACCCTTTTTCGAGGTTAGTATACTGTGCATCTAACAGTGACACAGAAGTGGTATCCGGGGTAAACCTACTATCTCCCATCCACTCCTCAAGATTCCTCTTGAAGAGAGTCAATGAGGGACTCTGCCTAACCTGGACTGGGATTTTATTCCAGAGTGAATCTGTCCCTCCAGCATGTCCTATTTATTTCAGTGATGAGGCTCAAGTCTCTCGAGCGCGTAGCTCGATGGGATTTGGATTTTCTGAGGTGCAGCATGTCCATTAATTCCAGGTTGGACATGGCTTTATACGTCAGGCACAGATTGCCTCTGAGCAGGTGGTATGCCACTGAGTAGAGCTGGAGTTTCTTTAACTGGGCAGCATACGGCATCTATTTGAGCCCTTTGATCCTCTTGGTGAGGTACTTTTGGGGCCTTTCCAGTTGCTGCAGGTGTCTGGTAAGGTACATCCCAAAAGGGGCATTGTACTCAATTATGGGCCTGATGAGTAAAGAGGCACGATGACCTCCCCTGATCTAGATGTGAATCCCTTCATGATTAGGTGGGCTATATAAAATGTTTTTCTAACCACTTTGGCCACGTGGATGTCAAATGAGAGATTGCTATCAACTTGGGTCCCCAGGTCTCTAATTGCTACTTCCGTACTTAATTGATTACCACCTATGTGGTAATTTGTAGGCACTTTGTTTTTGCCAAAGGGGATGACTATACACTTTTTGGCGTTTAGCTTGAGGCCATGGCTCTGGCACCAGTTGTCTGTTTCTATGAGGCCCTTTTGTAGGATGCTTGTGTTGGCTGGAGTCCTTTGAGAACTTGGTCAGCCACAGTCCTTCCGTGTTAGCCTGTACCTCCGAGAAATATATACCGAACAAGAGAGGTCCCAGGACTGAGCCTTGTGGGATGCCACTTGTAACTGGTTTGGAGTCTGACATGGCTCCAGCAATTCTAACCATGTGGGTTCTGTCCTTGAGCCAGTTTTCAACCCATCTAGTGACATAGGGGTTTATATTTAAGCTGGTGAGCTTATCTATAATGCCCGAGTGGGGTATTGTATCGAAGGCTTTTGCAAGGTCCAGGTAGGCTGTGTGGACCACCTTCCCCTCGTCAACGGCCTTGGTGACTGTTTCAAAGAAATCAACCAGGTTTAAGAGGCAGGATCTGCCCTTAACAAAGCCAAACTGGGTAGGATCCAGTGTCTGTAGGTCCCCAATATCTTTATTTGAGGTCCATGATGATCCTTTCCATAGCTTTGCAGACCAAGCTAGTCAAGCTTATGGGGCGATAGTTTCCAGGATCCATTGAGGCACCACCTTTGTAGAGAGGGACCACAGTTACTGTACACCACTCTTTAGGTACATATCCTGTAGTAAGACTGAGATTGAACAGTAGTTTTATGTTTGGGTTTAGTTCTTGTTGTTCATGTAGGACACAGCCCGGGACACCGTCTGGTCCCATTGATGCTGTGTTTTTTGCTTTGGAGAGGGGGCTCTTACCTGAGTATCTGAGATGTCAGGGGGACAGCACTCTGCTGGGATAGATATTTACCCTTTTGGCGGGAAGGGGGGGAGAAGTTTGCACTGAACCTGTCAGCTAGGATGTTGGCAGTGTCTGTGGGTTCGGTGTATTTTTTGTCATTTTGGACTAATTCTGAGCATATCTGGGAATTCCCATCCAGGTTCCTAACATAACTAAAGAAAGCCTTTTGATTATCCTTAGTGTCCTGTGCAATTTTTCTCTCGAAGCTGGCCTTAGATGATTTTATGAGTGCCCATAGTTTTTTGCTAATACTGATCAGAGATGCCTTCCCTTTTTGGGATTTTGCTCTATCATGTAGTAGCTTCCTCTTTCTATTGTATAGTTTGTTTATGGCTGGGGTCCACCAGACAGGACGCCTAACTTTGGAGGATTGGGTCTTGGTTTTATTTGGGATTGCATGATTCATGCATTCCTGAAGGTGTTCATAGAATGCGTTTATAAAGGATTCTGCGGACTGGACCCTATTTTCCACAGGCCCGGGGGCTTTGACTGCTTCCACCTCAGTTTTGAGGAGTATGAAATTAGAGAAGTTTTTCAGTGTGGTTTTCTGGGCAGGGGCTGGGGTCGGGATGTGAATATCTAGTGAGATTAGTTTATAGTCTGATCTTACCAGTGAGGGATACACTTCTGGTCTGGAGCATAGAGTCCCCATGTTCGTGATGATCAGGTCCAGTATGTTTTCCCCTCTTGTGGGAGTAGCAACAAGTTGTTCCATAGCATTTGAGTTTATAAATTCTAGGAATCTTTGGGCTAGGGTGTTGGATCCAACTTTACCTCTAAATACTTCTAAAGCCAACCCTCCCCTAACTTTACTCTACTTTCCCTACCTAATATATTTCTTTTCCCCTGTGTTGCTGAAACTCATTTCCACCCAGTCTTACTATACTTTTTACCTACTTACCTCAGCTCTATCCTGCAGTGGCTGATACTTTTTTTCAGCTGGACTATTCCTGCCCTGTTGCTCTTCTCCTCCTCAATCCTTCCCACCCACCTCTCTCCCCTAGCAAACTCCCAGCATGCCCTTTCTACCTCTTTTGTCCCCTCCACCTCTGCTTACCACCTCCCCAGAGTTTACTTCTAGACACCACTAACTCTTTGGTGCCATTTTTGAATCTCTTGCTTAGGATACACCACCTCGCTCTCCCCTACTGGGCTGGTTGCGCGTTAGTGCTGCTCCGCTCACCCCTGGTATGTTTTTGTAGAAAGAAACTATTCATTTTACTGCTCTGATGTTTGTAGAGATGAATTTAACTGCCAATCTGCCTAATGCTTGTTTAAATGCTTTTATTTGAACTACTGCTCTGATGTTTTTAGAAAAGGGTTTTAACTGCTAGTCTGCCAATTGCTTGTTTAAATACGTTAATTTTGAACTGGTTTCTGTTAGTATCAGCTCAACTGGGATAAATAGGCACTGTTTTTACCTCCTCTTGACTTACTTTTACATTGTAGCTGTTCTGGGATCATTACCTGCCCCTCTGCTTAGTAGCGACTGTATTTTCATTTGTGTTGGTGCCTAAGATAACTATCTAATCAGCAACCATTCTTGCATGTTGTCAGTGTCTAAGGGGTCAGCGAGCTCTGCGAGTGCTGCAGGAGCTTCTTATTTTATTTTGCCACAGACTCCAATTCCCGCCTTTTAGGTATAGCCTTCTTAAAGGCACTATCCGTAGCACATACTGCAGCCTACATTTATTCCTCATTCTACTGTGACCGCCTTCTAAGGCTTCACAGTAACTAACTCCCAAGCCTGTTGATTTATATTTCTGAAACTGGAACACCTTCCACCAAAGCACATTTTATCTCTTTTCCTTTTGACACCAAGAACGGCTCCCCAAGCACATTTTGGAACACCTTTCATTGCCTATTGATATTCTTTTAGTATTTTTAACTTAGAATGGCATCCCAAAAGGCCTGATGTCATTCATTTTAACTTAGAACACCATCCCATATGGCTTCGTATGTAACCATTCCAAAGCCTGCTTTTTGATTTTCTTTTATCAAGAATGTCCCCTCAGGTGCTCAGAGTAACGCTTTCATAGCTAATGCTCCCATTTATCGCAGCTCCAGTTAGATTGTAGCATAGAACACTACTGATGTGTTTCTCCCACAGTTCTTGATACATTTCTCCATTAGAGGCATTTTTTTATGGAGCCTTATTTTATTTTAACTAACGGCTAGCCATTTATTACTTGGCTAATAATTATACAGTGCCTAGTCTCTTTATTTAGCTAATAGTTATTGCCTAGCCACTTATTGAACAGCTGTAAATTTATATAATTGCCTAGTCTTTTTTATTCTAGAAGTCTGACTGGTTGCTAGAGATTTTACTCTTTGCCTAAATTAATGTTTTTTCATACTCTGTTTATGGTATATCTTTGCTTTGACATATTAATACACCTCGCATATATAAAATTGCCTAGCCATCCTTTTAAATATTTGTAGAGGTACAATGCATTTATAACTTATTTCAAATGTATCAGTTTGCCTGTAATATTGTATTATTGTATTTCTCTGCTCCCTTTACCAAACATCTGAATTGTATAACTGCATTTGACTTTGGATGGCACTAGATGGTACTGGTAAAAAATAAGACTTTCTATGCTGCATTCTCTCCTTGCCTTCTCCTTTAAAAGCTGTTTTCTCTATCTTTACCTTCAATTCTAACTCCCCCTCAAATATACCCTTCTTCTAGATCTATCCTCACTTTCTTCCATACATCCCTCCATATCTACACAAACTCCTATACTATCTAATATGTACATTCCTCCTCTTTTCTCCCTAATGCTTACATTTTGTTTGTTTTTTCCCCTCTCTTTACAGTACTCCACTCCTGATGGTGCTTCTCTACCTCCTGAATATATGGACTACATCCTGCAAAAGCTCGGTTGGCTTACCTGGACTTTTTCCTGCTCACTAGTCTGGGCTTACCTGAAAAGAACCTCAGTGTGGAATCCCTTACCTATTTTTCTCAGTAAATGTACGTAGCCTTACACCAAACTCAATTTTCTAAACCTCCTTATTTGTTGCCTGTCCCTCAGTGTGTGTGACTCAGAAGCCTACCGCAGACTGCAAAAACTCCCCTCTCACTGGTACTTGCTGACGTCCAGCCTCTTATCCCATTTATTGTATCCCATTGGAGACTTATCCTCTTATTTTCTTTTTACTTCTATCTTTCTTTACCTGAAGACTTGTCCATTTGCTCTATTTTACTCCCTATCCTTCTCTGCCTGCCATTTCTCCTTTCTCCACTAGGTGGCAGCACAATTCAGTCTCTTGCCTGATATTAATCATTTTAATCCAACTTTACCTCTAAATACTTCTAAAGCCAACCCTCCCCTAACTTTACTCTACTTTCCCTACCTTATATTTTTATTTTCCCCTGTGTTGCTCGAACTCTATTTCCACCCAGTCTTACTGTACTTTTACCTACTTACCTCAGCTCTAACCTGCAGTGGCTGATACTTTTTCAGCTGGAGTCTTCTGGCTTGTTGCTCTATCCCTCTCCGTTTGCCCTGCGGGCTTGCTCCGCTCCCCTACCCGGACCCAATTCCACCCTCCCCCAGTGCTCCTACATTTATTGCCATCCCATACTCCCTCCCTCTTACATCACCCAATCCTCTCACAACATTGCTCCTCCCATTCCTCTAAAACTACCTTTCCCTCCACCAACCGGACCTTATTCAGCACTCCTCCCCACCCACCTGCCTTACCTAACTCTCTCTAACCTACATATCATTTCACTTCAAATCAAACGACATCTATGATGCTCTCTTTTCCTACTACAATCCTTTCCCCTACATTACTCCTACTCCTCATTCTACTTCCACTGTGCCATGCCACCTCTTATACCAAACTGCACCTACACCTTCCACCTCTACCTCCACACCCCTACCCTACAAGTCACTTCCACAACATCTCTGCCTCTTGAACTCCCTTTCACCCGACCTTTCTATTAACATTAAAACTCTTCTAAATCCCCACTAAATTCTGCAAACCTAAACCCACCCCCTACCATCCATTCCCAACCAAACACAATCCTAACAAACTTATTCATCTTCTCTCTTATATCTGCTTAGCAGGTGACATTCATCCCAGTCCTGGACCAAACATTTCTCAAACAAAAAAACCTTTGCTCCAACAACAAACCAATCCGCAAATGCCTCAAATTCCTCACCATCAACGCCCAAAGCTTAGATAATAAAATGACCCTCTTTCATGCCTGCTTCAACCATAATTCACCTGACATAGTAGCAATCTCTGAAACCTGGTTAAAACCACACATAACAGACTCAGAATTCCTTCCCCGGATTTCAATCTCTCCAATCTGACCACCTAAAAAAAGAGGTGGTGGTGTAGCACTAATCTACTCCAATCACTTATCCATCTCTCCCTTCCCAAATCCTATCCCTTCCTTTAATCATGCTGAACTAGTAACTGGCATTCTAAAATTAAATGACCATATAAATATTTGCATCCCCTAACTTTACATTCCTCCTGGTAATAACACCAATACCTTGGAAGACATCCTCTCTTGGGCCTCCTCAAATATTAACCATGAAACCTACATAATGGGACATGTAAATATTGAATGGCAAAAAATCATTGACCCTAATCTCACCATATCAATCTCTTCAACTTTACACAACTCATTAACTCCATTACCAGGCCCAACAAAACCAACCACCCGGGCTCCATCCTAGAATGGATCCTGGTGTCTCACCCTAACCGAACCACAACATCTGGTGTCCTTCCCAACCCATTAGACCACCTCCCTGCTTTCACCCATAGAGGTACACCCTCTTCCTCATACTCCCACCAACTCTTACACACTCGTAACCTAACTAACTTTAACCCCTCTACCTTCTCTGACTCCCTTTAAGCTCATTAACTGGAACCCACTAAAAACCCTACTAAAAACCCTACCTCTAGACGAAGCCGTTGACTTCACCTCTACATTCCTTACTGTCCTAAACTTCCTAGCTCCAATACGAACTAAAAGAGTTAAAGCCAACACTGTCCCTTAGCTTTTCCATGATTTGTCTCTTTGTTGCATAAATTTCTTGGTTTCTTTTGTAAGCTATCTCCATCCTAAACAGCCTGTATTCTTCCTTAAATACATACCACTGTGAAACCTAGCCAGTAACAAGTCATTCTAGATAAAATTCCTACTACAACCATTTGCAAATCACGCAAAATACCCCAAACAATTCTGGAACTCTTAACTCCCTTCTCAAGCCTGGTACAACAAATGATCCTTGTCCTGATACTAGCAAATCTGACCAATAAATTGCCAAATTATTCAACACCTTCTTCACCTCTTTTATTGCTGAGCTAACCAAAACCTTCCCCAACATCATCCCCCTACCCTCCTCTTCCCAAGCTTCCTCATCCTCTTCTCCAATTCTGGTAACTTAGTTTCATCTGTTCTATTGGATTTATCTAATGCTTTTGATACCATCTCCCACACCCATCTATCTAACCGCAATATCTCCCCAAATACTCTTTCCTGGTTCTCCAGCTATCTTTCAGACTGGTCCCAAGCCGTGAAATGGGGCCAAGCCTCCTCCACATTCCTTTCCACCCCCACAGCAGTTCCCCAAGGTTCCATACTTGGCCCTCTGCTATTTAACATCTTCATTAATGATTTCCACAAAGTCATTCCTAATACCAATATTGTCCAGTACACAGATTATTCAACTTTGATCTGCTATGCCTCCAATCTAACCACTCCAGTCTCTAACTCAAACTGCCTTCTCAATCACTGAAAAATGGATGCACCCAAACTACCTCTCACTTAACGCTAACAAAACTAAGATTCTTCTATTCACTCCCTCTAAATCCACTCCCACTGATAAAAACTCATTTCAAATTACCAGCCTTAAGAGCTCCATCATTGACATCATTCCCTCCGCCAAACTCCTGGGGAGTCATCATTGATTAACACTTCTATTCACTCCCTCTAAATCCACTCCCACTGATAAAAAGTAATTTCAAATTACCAGCCTTAAGAGCTCCATCATTGACATCATTCCCTCTGCCAAACTCCTGGGGAGTCATCATCGATTAACACTTAAAATTCAATATCCACATCCAACTTAACATCAAGAAAACCTACATAAAACTCTTCCTACTGTACAGAAATAATCAATTCCTCTCTACCTCTACTAGACATACCTTGGCCACCACATGTCTCCTTCCCATCTCTTCTATATGGTGCTCCTCTGCTTACTAATCTATATTCCACCCTTACCTCCAAACTTGAAGTATGCTACAATAAAATCTCTAGGTTCGCCACCGAGGCAAATTCCTTCTTTCATCACTGCACCTCCTTACAAACTTTAAATTTTCTTGAACTTCCCAGTCAACTAGACTTCCTCCAAATTGTCTCAGCCCACAAATTATTATTTCAGCCCACCAGTTGCCCCACACTATCTAATATCCTTCAACCATATACCCCCCTCAGACCCCTTGGATCTACTCACCAAAACTTTATTTCCATCCACAAACCCAAGCGCCCAGCTGGTCAGCTTCTACTCTTTTTCCCTAGCTAAAAAATGGAATGCCCTGTCCTCTACACTGAGGACATGTGACAACCTACACACCTTCAAAACACAACTTCATTCCTACCTGTTTCTTCACCAAAAATGTAATTGCACTCTTTATCCCATACCTCCCAAGTTCCCCTCTTCCTTCTCTCCCAGCTAACCTCTCTAATTTCTCTCGTAGACCTAGATTGTAAATGTAACGAATATTTACATCCAGCCTTTTGCTCTATGCCTCTCATCTTCCTGGATAACTTCTTTAATATCTTAGTTGCTTTAGTGAATGATACCTATTCAACTGCAATTCTACCTGCTGTTTGTTATAATACTACCTATTGACTGTAATGCAAATATTTTTTCTTTGTAATTCACTATGTGATATAAATTTGTATTGTGGAGCTTTTCTCCCTGGGCCTCCACTGAAAACGGGCTCTTGAGCCCAGTGGACCTCTCCAGTCACCAAACTGAAATAAATAATATTAAGAAAGAAAAGTGGCAATCATTTAGGGTGTTTTAAGATGGTTGTGTGTATTTCAGAACTTCATTGTAATAATTAAATGTGGGCGGCCACGGTGGTGCAGTGGTTAGCGTTGTCGCCTCACAGCAAGAGCCTCTCCGGTTCGATTCTTGGCTGGGGTGCCTTCTGTGCGGAGTCTGCATGTCCTCCCTGTGGTCGCATGGGTTTTCTCCGGGTGCTCTGGTTTCCTCCCACATCCCAAAGACATGCAGTAGGTGGATTGGACACTCTAAATTGGCCCTAGGTGCGAGTGTGTGCATGTGTGCACCTTCTGTGGAGGGTTGGGCGCCGGGCTGGCAACTCGACACCGTAAAACTCCACTGCCAATCATGAGCAGATAGATGATCTGCTGTGGTGACCCCTAACCGGAAAAAGCCGAAAGAAGAGTGTAATTATTCAATGTCTTTAACTTGGTCAGTTTATTCAGTTAGAAATGTATATCTAGATTCAAGTGTTAAAATACTTTTTCACAGAGAAATAAAGGTAAACTAAAACAATAATGCATTGTCTGAAGATCTTTTTAATATCACATTGGTCTTCTGGTCTATATAATTCTTAAAGTGGTATGGAAGAGATAGGTAATTAGGTTGAAGATCTGAATAGAGGTTTCCAGTTTTTTGAGGATCTCCTGAACAGGGATTTCTAATATTTCAGAGGATCTTTAGAATAGGGGTTTCCAATATTTTGGAGGTTGGTTTCTTTCTGCACTGTAGAATGTAAGCTCTTTTGTGATAACATTACAAAGTTTGACCCAGACGAGAACCTGCTTTGTTTGTCCCTAAAAGCTAAATATGCCTGCTTTTTAAGATGGGATAAAAAAACTAATACAAGTGTTTTCTATGTATAAAATGAGCATTCCTTGACAAAAACAATGACACCGTATTAATAAGGATACGAGTTCTGGAGAGAGCTTGGTTCAAATTATGGTTTCTGAGATACTTGTACAGATAGCCTAGCTGGTGGTGATGTATATTTAATTTTGAAAAGTGTTTAGAAACTTTAGCAGAGACTGATATTTTCTTACTGTTGGAGATTGGACTGATTGTACATTTGAAGGACAGTTGTATGGAGAAATGTCTCTTGACAGTTATTAGGTTCATAGGTAGGTACTAGGCTATCTGCCTGAGGGCATTTATAAGCCTAGCCAGAGTGTGTCAGCATTTGCTGCCCCATTGATTAATTAACTGTGCCTCTGTCAAGAAGAGCCAATGAAGTGATCCGAGGAGTGTATTTTCTGTTACCCATCCACTCCTCAAGGTTTCTCTTGAAGATTTAATGAGGAGCTCTGCCTAAAGTAGTTAGGAATTTTGTTCCAAAGCATGGGGTGTCTCTGTGACAGGAATCTGTCCCTCCAGCATGTTCTATTTATTGTTGTGGCGAGGTTTAGCTCACTAGAGTGAGTGGCTTACAGTGACTTGGATTTCTTTAAGTGGAGCATGTCAATTAATTCTGAGTTGGATATGGCTTTGTAAGTCGGGCAGAGATCACCTCTGAGTAAGCAATATGACAGAGTACAGCTGGAGTTTTTCCAGTTGGGCTGCATAGGACATATGTTTGAGGCTAGTAATCTGGTTTGTGAGATATTTTTGTGGTCTTTCCAGCTGTTGGAAGTATCTTGTGAGGTACATCCCAAATGGGGCATTGTACTCTGATTGGTCTGATGAGTGACGAGTAGGGGGGCACTATAACCTCTTTATTTCTACAAGCGAACCCTTTAGTAATTAGACTACTTTGGCAATATGATTGTCAAAGGAGAGATTACTATCTACCTGGATCCCCAGATCTCTTATTGCCTCTTCTGTATTAAAGGAGCTGCCACCTATGTGGTAATTCATGGGTGTTTTGTTTTTCCCAAATGGAATGACCATGCATTTTTTGTCATTTAACTTGAGACAATGACTTTGACGCCAGGTGTCCATCTCCATAAGGCCCTTTTGGAGAATGTCCATGTCAGCCGGAGAGTCAATTATGGCTCCCAGTTTGCAGTCATAGGTGAACTTGGTTAGCCATAGTCCTCCTGTGTTTGCCTGCACTTCTGAGAAGTGTATGCCAAACAGTAGGGGTTCCAGGACCGAGCCTTGTGGGACACCACTTGTGACTGATTTAGAGTCTGACCTGGAGCCCAATATTCTTACCGTGTGAGTTCTGTCTATAAGCAGTTGGCAACCCATCTCGTGACGTAGGGGTTTATGTTCAGGCTGGTGAGTTTTTCTATAATTCCTGAATGGGGAATGGTGTCAAAAGCTTTGGCAAGGTCAAGGTAGGCTGTATGAACTACCTTCCCCTCATCTATGGCCTTGGTGACCTGTCTCAAAGAAGTTAACCAGGTTTAGTAGGCATAATCTGCCCTTAAAGCCAAACTAGGTCATCGGGTCAAGTGTTTGGAGGTTCACAATGTTTTTTCCATAATGATGAATTCTATAGCCCTGCAGACCAGGCTAGTCAGGCTTATGAGACTATAGTTACCAGGGTCCATTGTGGTCCCTCCTTTGTGGAGCGGAATAACCGTTGTGCACCATTCTATGGGCGCATAGCATGTGGAGAGGCTGAGGTTGAACAGTGTGTTTTAGGTGGCGGGTTTGTTCGTTCTGTAATTCATGCAAGACACAGCCTGGGACACCAACTGGCCCCATTGATGCTGTGCTTTTGGCTTTTGAAAGGGCTGTTTTCACCTGTGCATCTGTGATTTCCGGGACACTACACTTCTGGTATTGTTGTGGACCCTTTTGGGGGGTGAGAGGGGGTGAAGTTAGCACTGAATCGATCTGCCAGGATGTTGGCAAGATCAGTGGGTTCAGTATACTTTGTGCTATTTTGCACTAGCTCAGAACATATCTGTGAGTTGCCACTTAGATTCTTGACATAGCTAAAGAAGACTTTGTGGTTCTTTCAAATCCTTGGCTATTTTTCTTCCAAAGTTGGCCCTTTGAGGATTTTATGAGGGACCTTAGTTTCTGATCAGGGATGTCTTTCCTTCTTGGGATTTGCTTTTTTTCTGAACTAATTTCCTCCTCCTATTGTATAGCCTGTTTATGGCAGGGGTCCACCAGACTGGTTTCCTTCTCTTAGGGGAGTGAGTCTTGGATTTGCTAGGGATGGCACGATACATGTATCCTTGTAGGCACTTGGAGTGCATTTATAAAGGTTCCTGCATCTTGGACACTGTTATTCGTTAGCATGGGGGCTGTGAAACTTACCACCTCTGTCTTAAGTAAGGTGAAGTTTTTCACTGTGGTTTCCTTGGTTGGAGGTGGTGTGGGCATCCAGTGTAATTAGTTTATGGTCTGATCTAACCAGTGACTGGTTGACCTCCGTTGTGGAACAGCTGGTGCCCATGTTGGTGATGACCAGGTCCAATATGTTTTCACCTCTGGTAGGGGAGTTTACCAGCTGATCCAGGGCATTTGAGTTGATAAATTCCAGGAAGCGCTGGACCTGGCAGTTTGTACTTGAGTAGTGTTCCCAGTTAACGGTAGGGTAATTGAAATTGCCCAATATCAGGGTGTTCGGTAGGACCTTCATGTTTTCCAGTGTCTCCAGAAAGGCAGAGTGGTGGTCCTGGGTCATGGAGTGTGATCTGTAGCAGGCTGCAATTTGCATTGCAGATTTGCCTGAAGTTAGTTGCACATGGATGATCTCAGAGGTATCATTGCTGCACCACTAACCTGGAGATGTAGGTATCCCTGATGTATATGGATACACCCCCTTCTTTTCTGTTTCAGTCCATGTTCTGTGGCCAAAATGTGTGGTATGAGTTGTAGCCCGGTAGTGCTGGGGTGCTCTTTGCAGCCTTAAACCAGGTTTCAGTTACTGCACAGATGTCTATGCTCTCCATACTGAGGAGTGCTTTGACTGTGTGCATTTTGAGATTTAAACTCCGGACACTGAGTAGCATAACCCTAATTTTTTTATTTGTGCTGTTTACAGAGTTGGGTTTGACTATTGAGCCTTGCCTAAAAAAGGCACTATGGGGGCAGCAAGAGCCTTGGCCAGTATTTGAAAGCCTAGGGATGACAAGTGCAAGCTGTCTCTTGTGAAGCAATGAGGCTTGTCGAGCATGTCATCCTGGGCAGGCACACACTGGATCCCCTTTGACACCAGATGCTTAGCCAATTGTTGAAATTGATCATTTTTTATTTATACTGCAGTATCATTCTTGGTGAGGGCAGGATGCTACTCGGGGTCATACCCGCCTGGGCTACATGATCAGCGAGCTCTTCCATGTTTCTCTTTATGTAGTCCAGGGAGGTATGCCTCAGGTCATTCACACCAACATGAACAATGATGGAGTCTTATTTGTACTTGTTCTGGAGTGACCTGAGTGCTTGTGTTATGTGGTGGATTCTGGCTCCCGACAGGCAGCTAACCATAACCTTCTTGTCCAGCATAGTGAGTGGGATGTCAGTGTGCCTGACTATAGAGTCGCCTATTACCAGTGTGTTAGGTATGCTGTTAGGTATGTTGTTTCACCTTAAGGGCTGTTATTGTGCAGCACACTGTGTTTTATGTGTTGTCTGGTTTGTGACTGGAGGTGCAGGTTTTTTGGGTGTCTGCTTTGGAGGTCTGTGATGCTTTTGCAGGTTTTTATTTAAAGCCTCTGAGTATGATGTGTATTTGTGTATTTTTGCCAGTGCTGGTTTAGTATGTCTGTGTGAGGCTGGAGTTGTGGTGCAAGTGTTAACCTTCTCCTCATGACTGCCTGTTCCAGTCTTGGGTGAAGAGAGCTTAGCCTCAACTTTAGCTATATAATTGCATCTCTCACATATGTTAGTGTTTTGTGGTAGGAGGAGAGGGTTGTCTGTGTACATGAGGCAGTTGTAACATTGCCTCAAGATACGCAGGTTCACCAGGTGGACTGGAGAGTATACCTGAAATTGCCCTTGGTCATTCCTGAATAGTGGGATGAGCTGCTTAGTCGCTTGGTTGGTGAGGGGTGAATAATGAGCCTTGCCATGCTGGGCAATCAAGTGTCTGGGTATATTTAATGCTTGCTATTAGGTCTGAGCAAGTGCTGGACTGTAGGATGCTTTTTAAGTGCTTAGGTTGAGAGACCTCTTTCAAGGGAAAACTGAAGAGGAGACTTGGTGGAGCCGGGTTAAATTTAGCCCTAGCTAACCGGCACTGCCCGGGCGTGCAAAACCATGCAACTGCGGTTTCTACAGCAGGGAAATGAAAGAGAGAAATTAGCCCAAAATGGACTATAAACTACTAACTTCTGGGCTGGAACCACTCCTCCAGGGACAGATGGCTGCTCAAAGCTCCCTCTCTCATAGGTGATCAGAGAAACCTCCCTCTATCCAAGTAAGGTATGGGCAAAATTGTAACACAGCCCTGAATTCAGCACTAGCCTGAAAACTGGATTATACTAGCTTAGAAAGGTGAGAAACAAAGAAAAAAAACAAATTTTTATAAGACAAGGCAAAAACAGTAAAAAAAGAAAAAAAAAAACCACTTCAGCTTTATATGACTACAAGCAATCGGAAAAGGCTTTTAAACAAATTACCCAATTAACCAGTAAAAAAATCTCAAAACTGAGCCCTGTTCCTGTAGTCTTAAATCAGACCAGTTCTAACTGCACACTCCTGCCACTGGTGTGCAGGGGAACCTTCTCCAAAAAAGAAGGCCTGGATTAGTGCTCAAGTTATACAAACAAAGCTAGATTTAGCAGGCCTGGATCTAGTCTATGCTACAGCAATCAAGGAGCACCAACTTCAGTAAGAAACAGTTCAAATATGCAGGCACTATAAGCCTTTAACCAGAAATTCTCAGCTCAGAAGGGCAGAGTCGAGCCTCTCTTCCCACAAGAGTGCAGACTATGAATCTTCTTAATGTAAAATAACTGGCCTGAAACCCAAGTGCTCAAACCAGAACTAATGCACTTTTAGAATAACAGACACTGAGCCTTCAATCAGCAGTTCCCAACGTAGAAAGATGTAAGCTACCTGTTCTGCCACAACAGTGCAGACCACAAACCTTCTTAACGTAGAACAACTGGTCTGAAGGCCAAGTGCTTAAACCAAAAGGCTTAGAATGATAGTTACACCAAGCAGTAATAAATACAATTGAGTACTTTTAATCATTTTGACACTATAATTCACCATACTGCACATTGTTACCAAATCTAATGGGAAGATTTTGCAACAGAGTAATAATTTCAGCATTTATCAAGAAGAATGATCAACTCCTTTCAAAAGTGATAGATGAGAGACCAAAAGGCTGAGAAGAAGCAAATAAGGTGCTAAAATTGTGCAACAAGCAAAACATGAAGACATGTGAAGGCATGCAACAGGAGGAATTATTTCAAAAATTATTTCCCATTACAAGCAAAGGACAAGTGGGCAATATGAAGGTTATCAAGGTTTTAGATGGATATAGTGATGACAGTGCTGGTAAATATTCTGTTTAATGATCAAATGCTTCTGATTGGTGAAACACAATTGAAGACTATAAATGTGTTAAGAATTAAGGATCTGGTCACAATATCGCATCTCCCGTTTTACATCAAGCACTTTTCTTAACTAAGAAACGTATGGTATGGCTTTGTCATAGTAATGACTTTGGTATAACCATAAGCTTGCAATTGGGGAAATAATAAAATGGCCTTTAGGAAGGAGAAAATAATTTTTGAAGTTTCTAGATGTATTCTCTGACCGTTGCTTTAATTACCTTGAAAAGATAAATGTGATTCTAACGTACTGAAACCAACTAACTAAAAGTAAAAAAGGTAAGTTAATGACATATGGGAAGAGTTTGCCAAGCAGTAGTCTTTCACAAGAAATGGAAAGCATTTAAATAAAATGGGAAATATGAGATTGGACAGACTTACTGAGATTATTAAAGTTATTTGGTAAAGTACCGTCTTTGTAGGAACATGTTGCTCATAGCAGATGGAAAAATGTGATTAAAAGGGTTTTGCTAAATGCCTGCAGACTGAAAAGTAAGGTTCATGGATTTGAATCTATAGTGATATTACAAGAGTATGATTGGTTTTATTTATGAATCATGGTGTATTCCAGTGAGTCCTTGCTATTTAACATAAAACGGAACAGGGCTGGACCATTGCTATAGAAACAATTGAATAGGTGGGGTAGCGTCCAGATTTGTGAGGAGTCTTCCCCTGCAGTATTGAAGTCCTAAGTGGAATTGCGGCAGCTTCCATCAAAATTAGTAAGACGTTTCTGGAAATAGTGGCTTTTCAGTATCCCAATCTGTTATATGCAGACTTGCAAAAATTTGTTTCAGAACTTTAATAATGTTTTTGAATTATTCTAGTATTTAAGTCACCAGTTGCTATTTGCTGATCCACTTGTGATTGTAATAAACATAAACTGTTGTAATACTTTAGATTATAAACAAGTTGTGACTAAACCTATCCATGGGAATAACATGTAGTATGTTGCTTAGGGAGGTGATGTAACTAATTGTTATAATATGGTTACCTACTTACAGCATCCAGATAACTTTGGAATTATATGTAGTTTATCTTATTGTTGCTACTCAAGGGGATAATACTACCACTGAAAACTAATACAATAAATGGAAATGGGCCACAGAAGCAGAGAATTAGACTAGACTTCATAGATGTCAGAGGAGAATTTACAATTTTATGGACTTGGTATGTTTTGTATCTCCCCTTTTTGAGATCAATAGTATTAAAGGACAGAAGAGATCTTGCCCACCACGGTGATCATGTTCTCTAGAGGAGGAGTTTAACAGAGACGCTACTAGTCTATGGACAAGAAATTTTGCCACAAGGGAATAGGAAAAAAAAACTCCTCTCACACCCACAGCAACATCATCCATCAAATCTCTCAAGAACAAGTTCTCAAATCTATAGGATAGATGCATAACAGGCTGTCTATTGATAACCCTGAATATAACTTGTCTTATCCCCTGCAGAAGATATTCAATACCAGCTTCAAAACAGGCTTCATGCCGGATGAAAGGATGATAGTAATAGCCATTCCCATGTAAAAAGATGATACTTCAATTGACATGAGTAATTATACAACAAAAAAACTCATACTCCACAAAACTTTATAAAAAGCAAACCTGCCAACAATGACTCTGATGCACTCTGCATTTTAAAACCCGTTAATACAGAGTAAAAGGAGCAACACAAATGTAAATTGGCGCTCTCGTTTATTTTAAAAAACTTGTTCAGAAGGTTTGACAGTCGTGGTGTTGAAATATATGGATGTCTTAATCAGGCATACCTCAAGTTATTGCACTTTCTGCAGAATTATCTGATTTAGAAAACTCCATTACTCATTTGTCATTTTTAGCAAGTGAAATTTGATTATGCTCTTGTTTTAAGAGCATTGATTAACATATTCAAGTGATTAGAAATAGAAAAAGAAATTAGAAATGGATAGGCAGGAATAAGCTAGTCAAACAGTGTACCCTGCCACTCTACCCTCACAGGCATGGGGTAATAAGTTTTTAATAGAGTTAGCATTACAGTTGATGCAAGTGATGGAGTTTCACTGATGAATCATTTACCCCATCAGAATAACGGAGCACCACCACCCTCTTTAGGTGTGCCACCACCACAAATACCATGGTGATCCAAGCAAATAAAGGCAAAAGACTGTCAGCCATTACAACCAGTGGAATCTATCCAGCACCCTGGTACAAGTGAGGGGGTCCCCAAACTTGGCAGAAAAAAAAAACAGGTTACAGTCAGAGATGGTAAAGGATCTAGAGTTTGAAGGCGCTCTCATGCAAACTGTGGACAGTGCCTACACTAAAAACAAGGTGATTTTATTATTCATTCTATTCTATTGATGTAAAGTTTGCAGATTTATTTTCCCTGGGATTGACCTTTGTGCCTGATGGGCAATCTAGTATAGCATCTATTATTGCTTTAAAGCAATTTTCAAGGGAAGTTAATTTTAATTTGTTGAGTACGTTGAGGCATTGGATACCTTGAAAGTTTCTAATGCATATAACCCACCGGTTCACTCAAATAGTTATGTATGAAACAATGTGTGAGATTTGTATTGGGAACCTTTTTGGTAGTAAGAGATGTGTGGATATGGTTCTGAAACCCTCTGTCCTGAAGAAAGAATATCAAGTGATTTGGGAAGACATGACTTTGACTTGAGTCATGAAGCTAAAAAGGGAGGTTTGGTAATTGACAGGATAGATTATATTAATAGAATGACCCAGTTGTTGGCAGATGAGCCTTATGAATTGTCATCTAAAAATGAGTTGAGTATATAAATTGTCATACATTTTTTACACTGTACTTTCCTGTTGTACCAACGATTTTGTCATTCCAAATCCTTATGTATTTTTGGAACTCCCACCCATGTGACCCATTGTGGATGCTAGGGGCTCCATTACCTATCCTATAGCCATGTTTTTAGATAGGAAATTGAAATCCTTAGTAATGAAAGAAAGTCAGTTCTGTTAGGGATTCATGGGATCTGTTTTAGGAAAGACCAATTATCTCAAATATGATAATAAAAAAAAAATTGTAACCAAAGGTGTGGGAGATTTGTACAGTGTGGTCCCTCATGAAAAGGTATCCACAAAGTAGAATAAATACTTATTAGACATTAATGGTGATGGTTTTAAAAAAAATTTGAGGTTTGAACAGAAATATTATTTACAATGGACTGGAGTAGCTATGGGCTCGGCGTGTCGTGGCTTATTTGCCAATATTGTTATGGTACAATGGGAAAAATGTATGGTTAGGATTTGTGTATCTGAAAGTATGTATGTTGTATACTCCTTTTTAGATGACATTTATTGCCTGGGTAGGAGATTTGAATTTATTGAATGAATTTTTAGTATATAATGATACTATTATTTTTTATTTATTTTTTAATTTTTACTCCTGATGCAAGTCCATTTGAGCATTGTGTACTTGGATAAACACCATAAAAAGAATAAGATTACTCAGTTTTATCTTCTATCCATCATAAATCCAGTTTGTCTAACACATAATAGCATTACTTGAGTTGCCACACCTTTGCTCAAAAGTGGGCCATGATAAACTGCCAGTTTTAGTGCTGCCCAAATGATTTCCTCATTCAAGGCATTTTTGGACGAGGTGAAAGAATGAAGTGTTTTTTGGCAAGGGAATACCCTTTTCCATTAGTAAACAACTTAATGTTGGAAGTAATAAAATGGAATGTCAGCTTTTTGTTCCCATCTTGAAACCAAAGGATGGCACTGTGGATGCTGGAGCTAGGTTTGAAATTAATTTTAGAGAAGCTTAGGGCTTTAATATGGGTGAAAGTAAAAACTCTAATAAGGCTGAAATTAATAAGTTGCAACAAAAAAACAATATAAAGCTTTTGTTACAGTTTACAGTTCTGATAGTTATCCAATTAAAACAAATTTAGAGAACAATTGGCTCATTTTAAAAGAAGACAATAATATTGGGCAGAAAGTGGGTGAAGAACTGTGCTCATCAAATGCCATCATGGACATATTGAAGCGAGAATGAGAAAGCTATAAAGGAATCAAGACCAGAAGTGTCGCTGTTCATAGGTTGGTACTAGGCTATCAGCCCTAGGGCCTATACAAGCCTAGCCATAACAATTCCCTGGATATTTCTTCCCACAATATTTATTTACTTCTCTGAACCCTGTCTAGCAGGGCGACTGACATGATCCCTGGGGTGAATTTCCAATCTCCTATCCAATCATCAAGGTTCCTTTTGAAGAGGGCCAAGGAGGCGCTCTGCTGGACATGTATGGGCAGTCTATTCCAAGAGTATGGGGGAGTCTCTGGGTCAGGAACTTATACCTCCAGCATGTTTTGTTCATTGTGATGACCAGGTTTAGATCCCGGGAGCATGCGTCTCTGAGGGATTGGGATTTCTTTAAGTGGAGCATGTCCAACAGCTCAGGGTTTGACTTGGCCTTGTATGTTAAGCAGAGATCACCTCTGAGTAGATGATATGCCACAGAGTATAGCTGGAGTTTTTTTAGGCAGTCAGCATATGGTATCTGCTTTAGGCCTGTGATTCTTTTTAGTAAGGTATTTCTGTGGCCTTTCCAGCTGTTGCAGATGTCTTGAGGTACATACCAAACTGGGTATTTGTTAAATAAAATTAAGAATTCAATACACAGGAGGTTCAGATTCAAAAGTTTACTAGTGTACACCAGGAGGCAAAAAACGTACAAGTACAGAATTTTGTCTAACATGAAACAGGAAGCGCACAAGTTTATATAGGTTTAACATTCAAGCTGTGCCCACCTTACTGACGTGATATGTCACAGGGCATCTACATCACTTTAGCTTACAGTCCTCTATTCATAAAACTGCTGATGCTGTATATTTTAAAAAAAGTTTTCCTCTGGTAACAATACGGCCTTGCTATCCACCTGGTCAGACATAATGTCTTTCTGTAAAGTTACTTCTTCAAGGTTTCATATCAGTTCAAATACAATAACAGATTCAGTCTTTAATACACATCTTTGCTCACTGTTACACTTTCCCACCAGCTGCATGCTATCTCAGTAACACATATACAAGGCCAAATCATCCCAGCAGGAAAGAGCAGAAGATTTCGTTATTTCACACATTTAATTTCCTGACCCAGCAGATAATCACTTGTGAAAGGCATAAACATTAAAACTTGCTAAGCTAGCATCTGCCAGGGTCGAAGGTCAACTTGCTTCAAGCCACACTGCAGTTTCAAAACTACTTGCATTTACACATGAATTAATCCTTTCTGTTATATGATTAATAGAATAAAATGCATTATATACTACTTTGCTTTTAAACTAGCATTTCTCATATATTCAAATACACATTTTTCTAACATTTTCCCCCCTATTAATACTTTTTATTCTATTTTGAAGTATGCATAGTGTCATTTCATCTCCTAACCTTTTCCACTTAGGATTTTCAGCTAGGTGAGTCATTCAATCTATACTTTAGAAAAAATGTCATCTGAGATCAATTTTTCAATCTCAATATCCTGATACAAAGTTTCAGTAACAGATACATCAATAAAATCTTTGATTAATCTTTTCATGCAGGGAATTCCACAGCAAACCCATGCTCCTATTAGGAGTATACCCACACAAATGCCAATCAGAATATTCATTAGGATGGAACCCCACCCCCCAAATAGATTCTGGAAAAAGTCCGTCAGTGGGTTTGGGCCTGGTTCAGTCATGGCTGATACTTGCTGAATTACCTCTAGGTGATTATTAATTTCATGCCTGTTGTCTGGTATGTACGCACAGCATTCTTCTTTGATAAGCGTGCACGTACCACCTCTCGCTGCTAGGGTGAAGTCAAGAGCCATTCGATTTTGTAGCACAACAGTTCTCATTGCATTCAGTTCATCAGTCACCAGTTCTAGGGCAGAAAAAGTTGCATTATTCATTACTTCGAGAAGTTTCAACAACTTCCTCAGCTCCCAAATCGATTTGACTGTTCCATATGCTGGGAATATTCCTGCCAAAGATATAACACTATCACTCAAGTCCATATGAGTCCATTTGCTTTTGTCTTTCACCCTATTATGGTCTTTCCAGCCAGCTTCGATCTTTCCAACTGGATTCACAGGTTTTTCAACTGGACCTTCAGGTTTTCGGGCTGCTTCTCTCACGTTTCGTATCTTACCCAAAGGTAATTCTGCAGTATGTCTTATTGCCGGAACCAGATAACCCAAACAACTGCCGGACCAATTCTCAGGTAACCATTTATATGCTTTTTTCCCACAAATAAAATAACAGTTTTCTACTTTAGTACTAATACGCATTAGCCCTGCATGAAACATTTTCTGATCTATAACTGACAATTGTTTAAACAAAACAGCATTCTTGCGAATGTCATTCATGGTTGTTTTCAATGAGTTCAAATATGAGTCACAATTAGTATTGCAAAAAGTATTGCCATTACTATTCTTAATATAACATCGGTAAGATATGGTTATATTACAATTGCTCCAGCCCACCTGGAGAGTATCATTTTTGTAAAAACATGCAATTCCTTTTTGTGTGACAGGTAAAAGTAAAGCTATTTTGTCCTGTGATCTCACAGTTCCTGTATCGAAGAGTAAATTCTCCCAAGTCTCATTTATCCCCAAAGGGATAGCGGACATTATCAGTCCTCCATATGCTGTTGGTATAGCTGTACAAACCCAGCAATTTGAAATGTTCATAGTCTCTGCATATACACGCTTCATGGCTAGGTATGTGTTAAAATTTGGATGCCAGTCTATAGACGTTTCGTCACACCTTCCCACTTTAACTTGTGTGGTTGTGTGTAGGATAAACCACAACAAGAGGAAAATTGTCACAATTACAGTCAATAAATGTATACTCAGCAAAATGATTATGCAACATCTCTGGGGTTGATCTAGATTTCTATTCGCTTTGTTTTTGGCCATCTTGGTCTGGTTGTATATCATTCACAAAGTTTTTATCAAGTTGAAAGTTCTTGCAGTGTGTCAAATGAACCCAGGACGTCCTCTCAGCCACTCTGACTGCAGTAGGTGTTGCCAACAGTACCTGGTACGGTTCTTCCCACTTTGGAGTCGCCCAATTCTTCCTTTTCATCACTTTCAGCCACACCCATGTCCCGGGGGCCAAGACTGCTTCTACCGGTCTGGTCTGTTCCTTATCTGAAAAAGAGTTAAACTGCAAAACAGATTTATTTGTTAACAGTTTCCTCATATAACTAGCTAATGAACTATCAACCTCTTGTTCTGCAGGCATGAGAGCTTTCCACTGAGGCACATAATATGCTCTCCCAAAAATCATTTCAAAGGGAATCAAACCTTTCACGTTTGGAACCGTTCTCATACTCAGCAGTGCTAAAGGCAGACAGTGTATCCAATTCTTTTGGGTCTCCTCAACTAACTTCCTTAGTTTATTCTTAAGGGTACCATTGTACCTTTCCACCAGTCCTGCTGCCTGTGGGTGGTAGGCACAATGATTCTTTAAGGAGATACCAAAAAATCTCCCAAGTTGCTGAATCGTCTGGTTCACGAAATGTGTGCCGTTGTCACTATAAATCCTTTCCGGAATGCCAAATCTAGGGATTACTTCTTTTATCAGGGCTTTCGCCACTGTTGCTGCATCTGGGTTTTTGGTTGGAAAAACTTCTACCCATTTGGAAAACATGTCTATAATAACTAAACAGTATTTCTTCCCTTCACACTTACTCAATTCTATGAAATCCATACAAATAGTATGGAATGGATATGGTGGTATAGGAAAACTTCCTTGCTTGGTTTTAAATGCCCCTTGTGCATGGTGCTTGTTACAAGTATGACAAGCTGCACAAAATTTTTTTGTGTAGTTTGTGTATCCATATGTTTGGAATATTCGGTTTACTAACTGTACCATCCCCCCTGTTGAGACATGGCACTGCCCATGGCTTAAAGCTGTATATCTAAATAAATTAGACGGCAATATCAGTTTTCTCTCTCTGGAAATGTACAGTCCATTCTCAAGAATTGCACCTCGTTTTACCAATTTTTGTTTTTCTGCTTTTGTAGTAAGCATCTGCATTGTTTTTAACATGTCTAAATCTAAAATCTCAGAGGGTTGTAATTCCTCATTCAAAAGTAAAGTTTCTGAGGCTGCTTGCTTTGCAGCTGCATCAGCTCATGCATTGCCTTTCAAAATCTTATCCTGTTGTTTTGTACGAGCTACACATTTACAAATGGCTACTTTGGTAGGTAACTGAATAGACTCTAATAATTCCAAAATAAATTGCGCATGATTAATAGGTTTTCCACTAGATGTTATAATTTCTCTATTTTTCCATTGTTGCGCAAATACATGTACTGTAGAAAAAGCATACTGACTATCAGTATATATGTTTACACACTTGTTCTTTGCTAAAGTACATGCCTGTGTCAAAGCTATCAATTCTGCTGCTTGTGCAGATAAGTTATGTGGTAAGGATTGGGCTTCTAAAATTTCACTGTCTGTAACTACTGCATACCCCACCAGATTCTTTCCTGTAGGACCCCTTCTGCATGAGCCGTCCACGTAATATGTCACCTCGGCACTATCCAAGGGCATATCTGTGAGAACTTGTCTAGGTAAGGCTAGCTGTTCAATTTCCTGCAGGCAGCTGTGTGGTATGCCATCCACAGGAGTTGGAAGTAATATTGACGGATTTAATGCCGTACATCATTCAATTGTCATATGAGGTTGGCTCAGCAGTATAGTCATACATGAAAGATGTCTAGCAGGAGAAAGGTAGGCCACTTTTTCTTGCAGTAAAATTATTGCAACTGCATGAGGCACTCTCAATGTGAGAGGGTGGAATAACATCACTGAGGCTGAAGCCTATACTGCCATTGCAGCTGCAACTACTGCTTGTACACATGCAAAGATCGTGCCACTGGGTCTAACTGCGATGAATAATAGGCTATGGGGTGTTGCTTATCCCCATGTTGCGTCAATACTGACGTCATATATCCTTGCTTGCAATCTACGGTCTGAAAGAACTGTTTGTGATTAAGTCCTAAAACTAATGAAGAAGCTATCAACTGCTTCAACCTGCAGAAAGCCGTTTCTGCTTCGGGTGTCCATTGTAAACTATCTTGTGCTGCCATTGGTGTCTTGTATATCAAGTCTGTCAGTGGAGCAGATTCCAAAGCATAATTTGGTATCCAGCTCCGACAGAAATTAGTTGTACCCAAGAAAGACATCATTTCCTTCTTGGTTGCTGGTTTGGGTGCTTGCAAAATTGCTGTTTTTCTTTCCTCGTCTAATATTCTGCCTTCATTAGATATTGCATATCCCAAGTATCTAACTTGTTTTTTCCAAAGTTGTAACTTACTTTTGTTTACTTTGTGTTGCTAAAAATATCAATAATGCTACAGTATCCTCCCTGCATTGTTGCTGAGTGGGGGCTGCTAGCAAGATGTCATCTACATAAAGTAGAATTTGACTACCTCCCAGTGGGGTAAACCCTGCCAGGTTACTAGCCATTTCTTGTGCAAATATTGTTGGGCTCTCACAATATCCCTGTGGTAGTCTAGTATAGGTATACCTTTTACCCTGAAATGTAAATGCAAACCAATATTGACTATCAGGATGTATAGGTATTGAAAATAAAGCGTTATTGATATCTACCACAGAGAAATACTTCTGTTGCGGTTCTAAATCATTTAACAAAGTATGTGGGTCTGGCACCATAGGTGCTCTAGTTATTACTGCATTATTTACAGCTTGTAAATCTTGTACCATCCGCCATTCCCCATTTGCTTCCCTAACAGGAAATAGGGGTGTATTACATGGTGAATCAGGAGATTCTTTGAGTAATGCTGCTATTATAGGTTTGATTCCTATTTCTGCATCCTTTCTCAAAGGGTATTGTCTTTTCTGTGGTCTAAATGCTGACTTTGGGGTAATTGTAACTGGTCCTGCTGTTCGAATAAGTCCTACATCTGACTTGCTTGTTGAGTTGTTAGAATTTCACATAAGGCTTTTTCTTCTTCTTCTAATAAAAATGCTAATCAGCTGTCCTTGCTAGATTGCAAGTGTACAGCTGGATGTGTCTATGTCAACCAGTTTAGTTTTTGTTTCTGTATCCCTTGTTCAGACAGTTCTAAATCAATCTGTTTCTCCCATCTTGTTACTTTTTCTCCTAAGTCTGCCCATTTTACATTTTTGTTCTTTGTCAACCTGACATGTGTTAATCGATTTGATCTATATAATGCAAGGAATTCTTGAGGTAATGAACAGCTAACTACACTGTTCCCCTCAGTATCCCAGTACAAAGTACGCAAAACTAGTTTAGTTGCACGATTTCTGAACAATTCTTGCTCATACTCTCTATTAGGTCCTGGTGTAGTACAGTAGTATAGAGTACAGTGTAACAAATGCTGTCGATCAGTGTTGAGGGATAGGGCTTTACTGATGGCTATGTTAATCAGTTCCTCGGTTGCTGCCCCTGGACCAGTCGTGACTAGGTCCTGGCTGTACCAGTAAAAAGTTTCACCCTCCGATCACACTACAAAGGTATCCATTTGTCTCTGTGCCTCCATACCTTGTACAGTTGGAACTACTGCTATGCCAAATATCTGCATAAGGTCCCTGCCCAATAGGTTTACTGGACACTTTGCAGAAACAACAATTTTACTTCTCTGGGTCATACCTGAAGCAGGGTCAGTTATTGCTATATCATGGGAAAGTGGTTCCCTGTATAGCTGTCCGTTTGCTGCTTTTACTAGTATATAATCGGGTGATTCAGAATGTTCTGGTAACTTGGAGGGGTGTATCAGGGTCCGTGACGCTCCTGAGTCACACAGGAATTTGACTTCCCTTCCCTCCACCAGAAGTGTAACTTCCGGTTCCGTATCTGCTAAGTAGAGTTCTAAGCTCAATAATGCTAAGTCCAAAATTTCATATTCTTCATCCTCCATATCTATTTGTACTTCCTCTATTCCTTCTATTACATTTACATTTGTTTTTTGTTCATTAACTTTTCCTGATGATTTCTGACTTTTGCATGATGTATCTTCACTATATCATATAGTCAGTCCTCATCTCCCTTATCTTCTGTAATTACCTTTTTGTTTTGCTTACAATCCCTTGCTAGATGTCCCTTTTTCCTGCACTTGAAGCATTCGCCTTTTTCTTATCTTCTGATCGTTTGTTTTTTTCCCTTCTGACAATCTTCTGACTGTTTGTTTCCCTGAGCATTCTTCTTGCCCTTTTTACCTGACTGTAAACACACACACTTCAGCTCCGTCTTCAGCAGTGAAGACTTGCGCCTTCTTTTTCTTTTTACTATTAAAATGCCTTTCAGCATGTCTAGCATATTCAAGTAAGGCTTGTAGCCTCCCTGTTCGATGGTCTGTCATATGCTTCGTAATGAAGCTACTAATAGGTGCAATGCAACCTTTCAAAAATGCATTTTTCAATTGTTGTTCATATGGGGAATCATTTGTTTGGTTTCAGGAACCATCATACCGCTATGATTATTAAAACATTCCAATAATATAGCATAGTATCCATCTACGGTCTCATTTTCCTGTTGTATGCATCGATTAATGCAAGTCCAGTCTGCTCTAGGTTTCCATTTCTCAGAGATTCGGTCTGTAAGACCTTTCACTCGGTTGTCTAACTTTGCGTCACTATGTGGGAGTGGTTTAAGTTCTGCATTACGAGGATTCCAGGTGCCACAAATCATGTGCCAATCTGGACCTATAATTTGTCTTTCTACTTTTTCTACTTCTTCCCCATTCAAGTGGTAACTCAACCTCATGCCTTGTAAATCTTCTAAAAACTTTGTAAAATTAACTTTTGGATGGGGGATTCCCTCAGTAGCTTCCCGGATATCCTCCGGTGTCCATGGTCTATATACTAAGAGTGTTGGGTCCTGCCCTTCCTGTCCTGCCTGAGGATTTGGAACCTCTATAAGTGGGCATATTTCTTCCTCACTCTCATCCTGTAGGTTTCTCTCTATTTGGTATGATTCTGTGTCCCTATGTATTTTACGTGTTCGGGACCTAGTTTCAATAGGATCTCTAACAAATGGTTGTGGTCTTGCTGAGACTTCAGGATAACGTAGAGGCAGACCAGCCTGTCCACTTGCTTCATATCCTGAAAAGGGTAAAGGAGGGCAGGAGGAGGAGGAGCTGTTGCTATTACCAAGTTATTATCTTCTTTGTCTAAAAATAATGTTTTTGAATTTTTAAGCTTCTGTTCTCTATGATTTGCTTCCTCAATCCACCTGTGTGCCTGAGGAATACCTAATTGGCATTGCTTTTTTGCCTGACCTCCTGCATCATATTTAAGTTGCTTAAGGAGTTTAACTAGTGAAGTTTTATCTAGTTTACCATCAAATTCATATTTGTTAACATTAGGTATTATACGAAATGGGTTATCAGAACGTTGTAATTGCATGTATTTTGCATCTTCGGTTAGGGGCGGATCTTGCGATGTTTTAGTGCACTGATTTCCCATGGCAAAGAAAATGTTATGTAACCCTTTTTATCACGTGATATCAAGTTCTCAGTTCCTTTTCACAGTTTATCTAGAATAACTGCCTACCTTTTTCTGTTATCCTGATCTATGACCAAATATACAGTACTTTCTTTTGTCCCTGATCTGCAAAACAAATCTTGACAACAATATACTGTAACCTAGTCCCTGATCTAAAACAGAAAAAAGGCAAATTCTTCCTACCTGAGCCTCTGGTATTGAATTGTCCAATATCCGCTCTTCAGCCACAGATCAAAAAGTTGCCAGCCTCTTTAAACGACAATTCAGTCAGAGGTCTTTTCACCCAAGAAAAACCGTTTCGGTAACTTCTCCTGCGCAGTATTCTACCACCGGTAGACTCTGATCTGCAGCTGTCCGAGGGAATTCCGGCTAAGAAGGGCCAAACTGTTAAATAAAATTTAAGAATTCAATACACAGGAGGTTCAGATTCAAAAGTTTACTAGTGTACACCAGGAGGCAAAAAACGTACAAGTGCAGAATTGTGTCTAACATGAAAACAGGAAACACACAAGTTTATATAGGTTTAACATTCAAGCTGTGCCCACCTTACTGACGTGATATGTCACAGGGCATCTACATCACTTTAGCTTACAGTCCTCTATTCATAAAACTGCTGATATGTATATTTTAAAAAAAAACTTTCCTCTGGTAACAATTCGGCCTTGCTATCCACCTGGTCAGACATAATGTTTTTCTGTAAAGTTACTTCTTCAAGGTTTCATATCAGTTCGAATACAATAGCAGATTCAGTCTTTTAATGCACATCTTTGTTCACTGTTACACTTTCCCACCAGCTGCATGCTATCTCAGTAACACATATACAAGGCCAAATCATCCCAGCAGGAAAGAGCAGAAGATTTCGTTATTTCACACATTTAATTTCCTGACCCAGCAGATAATCACTTGTGAAAGGCATAAACATTAAAACTTGCTAAGCTAGCATCTGCCAGGGTTGAAGGTCAACTTGCTTCAAGCCACACTGCAGTTTCAAAACTACTTGCATTTACACATGAATTAATCCTTTCTGTTATATGATTAATAGAATAAAATGCATTATATACTACTTTGCTTTTAAACTAGCATTTCTCATATATTCAAATACACATTTTTCTAACAGCATTATACTCTATAATGGGTCTAATGAGGGATGAGTACACTGTCCACCTGTGTCCCGAAGTATCTCGTCACACTTTCGATGTATAGTGTACTGCCACCTATGTGGTAATTCATGGGTACATGTTGTTTTCCAAAGGGGATAACTATACATTTCTTGGCATTAAGCTTGAGCCCATGGTTCTGGCACCAGGCATCTGTTTCTGTAAGGCCCTTTTGTAGAATATCCACATTATTTGGAGATTCAATAATGGCTCCCAGTTTGCAGTCATCTGCGAACTTTGTTAGCCAGAGTTCCTTAGTGTTGGCCTGTACTTCAGAGAAGTAGATGCCAAACAAGAGTGGTGCCAGGACTGAACCCTGAGGTATTCTACTTGTCTGGAGCAGGATTTCTAGTCGGCTACTTTTACAGTCTGGGTTCTGTTAGTTGGCAACCCAACGAGTGACATAGGGCTTTATTGCCTGGCTTAGTAAGTTTATTTATGATTCCAGAGTGGTGGATGGTGTCAAAGGCCTTGGTGAGGTCCAAATAGGCTGTGTGGACCGCCTTAGCCTCATCCACAGCTCTGGAGACTGATTCGAAGAAGTCAATCAGATTCAGGAGACAAGATCGGCCCTTCACAAATCCAAACTGGGTGGGGTCCAGTGTTTGAAGGTTGCCAATGTCTTTGTTTATAAGTTTCATGATAATGCATTCCATGCCCTTGCAGATCAGGCTTGTCAGACTGATGGAACGGTAGTTCCCGGGATCCAAGGCGGATCCCCCCCTTGTGGAGTGGGATAACCTGTGGCTGTGCACCACTCAGTGGGCAGGAAGCCTGAGGTGAGGCTATGATTAAACATGACACTTAGGTGAGGTGCCAGTTCATTTTGTAGTTCATGTAGTATACAGCCTGGGATATCATCTGGTCCCATGGATGCTGTATTCTTAGCTTTGGAGTGTGTGGTTTCTACCTGTGTGGCCGTGATTACTGAAATTTGGCAATCTTTTGATATTGAGATGGACCCTTTAGGGGGTGAGAGGGGGGTGAAATTGGCACTAAATCGATCTGCCAGGATATTGGCAATATCCTTGGGATCAGTAAATTTAATGCCATTCTGTTGTAGCTTAGAGTAGATCTGAGCATTGCCATTTAGATTCTTGACATAACTTTAGAATACCTTGTGGTTGTCTTTGGAATCTTTGGCAATTTTATTTTCATAACTTGCTTTTGAGGATTTTATGAGGGATCTCAACTTCTTACTGAGGCTGGTGAGGGAGGTTTTTCATCCTAGGATTTTCCTCTTTTCTGTAACAGTTTCTTCCTTCTGTTGTATGGTATGTTTATAGCAGAGGACCACCAGATTGGCTTTCTTTTTTGGAGACTAGTATCTTGGTTCTATTTGGGATGGCATGATTCATGCACAAGTGGATGTGCTTGTACAGTGGCTTAGTGTAGGCTTCTGCAGTTGAACTTTCAGATCCTGTCTGCATTGGTGTCATGAAGTTTGTCACTTCTCACTTCAGTAGCATGAAGTTGGCTTTGGAGAAGTTTTTTAAGGAAGTTTCCTTACTGGGGGTGGGATGTGGATGTCAAGGGTGATTTGCTTATGGTCAGACCTGACCACTGAGGGGGTGACCACTGGTGTGGAGCATCTATCTCCCATGTTGGTAATGATCAGGTCTAGGATATTGGTGCCCCTGGTGGGACAATAGATTAGTTGATCCAGGGAGTTGGGATTTATGAATTCAAGAACTGTTGGGAAAAGGAGTTGGTACCAAAGTAGTTTTCCCAGTTAATGGCAGGGTAGTTAAAATCACCCCCGTATTAGGGTGTTTGGTTGCTTCTTAATATTTTTCAGTATGTTTAGAAAGGTGTAGTGAGAGTCTTGGGGCATGGTGGGGGATCTGTAGCAAGCTACAGTTTGGATTGCAGTCTTACCTAGTGTTAGTTGCACCTGGAGAATTTCAGATTCATTGTGTTGGGCAACTAGCCTGGAGGTGTGAATATCCTTGCTGAATATGGACACTCCTCCACCTTTAGTGTTACGGTTTTGGTTTTGTGGCTGAAAAGTGTGATAAGAGTTATAGCCTGGTATTGCAGGGGTGCTCTCTGGAGCCTTGAACCAGGTCTCAGCTACTGCACAGATATCGATGTTCTCCATTTTTAGGAGCGCCTCGAGAGAGTGCATTTTGAGGTTTAGACTTCTAGCATTGAGTAGCATTACCTTCAGATTTTGCATGCTTGTATCTGTTATAGTGGTGGTTTTATCCTTTGAACCTTGCTTAAAAAAGGCACTATAGGGGTGGCAAAAGCTTTGAGTATAGAAGAAGGAACAGATAAACCAAAATACTCAGATGTGATAAAAGTAATGTGCGGTATAGGCACCAACGATATCCGCATAGGCAGAAAATCTTAGATATGCAGATAAATATATAAGAAAGTACAAAATAAGCAATTTATTGATGACCCAAAAAGTTTTATACAGAACTGGAAAATGAGGCGAGGAATTCAAACACTACCAAAAATAGATGAAATAGATGCATTTTTGAGAAATATTTATGAAAATTCAGGAGAACATAAAGATGCTAAATGGATAGAAGTAAAAATAATAGGTTCAAATGTACAGGATATGAAATACGATTAAGTAATCACCAGAGAGAGAAAATTAAGAAAAGCTCCTAACTGGAAATCCCTGGCCCCAGATGCAGTACTTAACTTCTGCCTAAAAGTATTAATATTTTTATAAGAAGATTTGGCCATGAACAAGAACTATTTATATATGCACCCCAAACAAACAACCAATCTGGTTTAACAACAGGAAAAACAATACTCCTGCTTAAGCATGAAACTGCAAGCTATCCTAAAAACTGTAGACCAATAACTTGCATTCTGACAAAATATAGTAATTTAGAAGAAAACTCAATTGTGGCAACAGAAAGAGAGGAACAAAAAGTCATATGGAAAAAAGAATTGTTCATTAAAGTCATAAAGGAGAACTGTAAAAAAACAGAGGAAGAATCAAAGTATGACATGGGTAGACTGTAAGAAAGCATTTAACAGTATCCCACATTTATAGATGAGTGCTTAAAAATGAATGATACCCCCTACAGTAATCCAGTTATATTACAGTGACCATGAAAGAGTGGCAGACCCCTTTGCAGTTAAGCCATGATAAAGGGAAAATTGCTCTTCCAGGGATAAAAATTCATAGGGGGGTATTCTAGGGTGACTATCGCTGCTGCTCGTTGTGTCTTACCCTTAACCCATTAAGCTGTCTACTTAACCGATTAGGTCATGGCTAAAACTTGGCTCCCAGAAAACAGTGAAGATTTTTCATAATCTTTGTGGATTTAACACTGTATAGCTCATCAGATGAGGAACTGAAAAAGGAGAACTGCAAGTGGTCAAAACGTATTCAGATGATATAAGACTGCCTTTTGCTCTTGATACATGTACAAAAGCAACCTTTAAAGCAAGTAAACTGCAGCACCAAGAAAATTTCAGTCTGGGCCAGGAATGCAATACAAAATAACTTGCACTAGAGGGAATTTTTTTAATTGAAGGATCAACAATAAAACATGAACAAATGCAAACAAACTTAGTAAGGAATATTGTAGAAAAATTCAAATTCATACTGAAAGCAACACTGATATACATGAACTAAGTCCAAGCTATAAGCCAATTTGCTCTTCCTGTCCAAAGTTACAGTTTTGGAATGATTGACTGGCCTAAAAAGGTGCTGGATCAGTTGGACAGGAAAACAAGAAGGATGCTTCATGTACATCAAATGATTTATAAAAATATATATTCCTCGTTCTGAAGGAGGTATGGACCACCTCAGAATGGTAATACATGTATAGATCTGCAATTGTAGGACTGCATACATATCTGCTGACCTCACAAGTCCCAAGTGTAGTGAAAGTTTTAAAACATGAGAAGAACAAGTCCAAGATGACTTCCCTGCTTAGTTTAGCAGATGTATATCAGTGTCAAGTGAGAATGGAAGTCCAGCCAGAAGTAGAATAAAAATCGAGCAGCAACTGAATGTGCCAAAAAAACAAAAGAATATAAGGTGAAGGATCAGGTGATAAGGCAAGAAGTTTGGAAATGCATAAACAGAGTTGCAGGTATAGAAAACTCATGGAACAACCTCGTGTTGATCAGAAATGAAAACAAGAATGGTTAAAGGGAGGTGAATTTAAACCAAAAGATGAAATGAATATTGGCAGCCAAAGATTGCAAACCAATGTGTGCATAGTCCAGTAAGTCTATATGTGGGAGAAATGGACAAATGTAGCATTTGTAAAACAGAATTGGAAAAAGCAGCACATCTTGTTGCTGGTTGTGCTATAATAATGGCAGAAGGATATATTGAAAGAAATAATGTGGCAAGATTGTTGCTCTGGGAACTGTGCAAATATAATACTGAAGTAGCTGAGGAGGATTGGAAACATGATCCACAAAGCATTACAGAAAATGATTTAGTTTATATTGCATGGCACCATCCATTACTAACATAAGAGAAGACAAAAGTAGCATTGATCATTGGAATTGCTACACCCAGTGACTACAGTGTCCTACTGTCAAAGACAGAGAAAGTTATAAAATAACAGAATTTGCAGGGAGAAATGAGGGCAATGTGGAAGGATATCCAGGCAGTTCCTATAACAGTAGGAGGCAACGGGTCTTGGAGTACACTGTCTTGCTTAGATATGTTACCAGTACATGTGATGCCATATGAATTCCAGAAGGAGTCTGTTATGGGCGTATAGCTAGAAGTGCTCGTTGCAACAGCCACAAACATATACTGAAACAATACTAATTTCATGAACTTTAATCTACTTAAGAATGGGGTCCATTCCCATCATGCTATTAGAAACCCAAGTGACTTGGAAAAATTATAAAACTAAATGTCCATCCCTATGTAACTCATTGGATAGCAAAATAGAATCCAGGAAGTTGGGCATGGTGGCTGTAGCCTCCCCTCCAAATGATTGGTCACTAGAGTTGTACCCCAGGGTTTGGTCCCTGGGTCACTCTCTGCAGTTTTCTCTGAAGTTGAAAGCTGATGTTGATACCTTGTGGCTAATTAACTTGGTAGCATCATTAACTCCCAAAGGATATCAAGATCCTTCAAGAGGGGCCAGTCCCAAACACATAACAGGTGTCAAAATCATGGAGTAAAACAAAATGCCAAGAAATGTATGTCACAAAGCATGACTCCCCTTGTAACTATCACATTTACAACACACTCCTGAAAAGTGATCATGTAGTTGAGGCTTTGGGAAACTATATTGATTAAGTATCCCTTAAAACAATGGATATGTACTGATCAAAAAGTCTTTCCACAGCACAGCTTATTTGTAAGGGTATTACATTGTCTAATTTGGTAAAATTATTTAAATTATCGATTTTCTGATTTATTTTTCAAGATTACAAAAACATTTTAAGAATAATAGTTTTACAGTTTCTATGGAGCTTTTTCCCCAGGGCCTGTAATGAAATTGGGCTCTTACCCAATCAGAGTTTTGATAGCAATCGAATGTCAGTCTTATTCTTTCAGCTGTTCCTATTAGGGTCACCACAGCAGATAATCTGTTTCCATTTCCTGTTTTATGCATCTCGCTCTGTCACACTACCCACCAGCATGTCCTCTCTCACCACACCCATAAAATTAATCTTAGGCCTTCCTCTTTTCCTCTTACCTGGCAGCTCTATCATTATCCTTTCCGCAAATTTTAAATAAAATTGCATCCAGATCGTAATTCTTCCTTTGTGCTTGCCAGTCATCAGACTGATTGTTGAGTATAATGCCCCTTTAAGTATGTTACTGTCCAAACCCTGTTCCCATTTGGAATGACTACAAAATAAAAAAGAAAATCTAAATCATAAAAACTGCATACTGTTCTCAAATCTTTTGCTCTCTTCATAGTATCATACAGGCTACTAAGAGGTGACCTGTACTTCACGTATATTGCTTAAACGGACCTTACTCTCTCACAATCACAAGGCCAGTGAGCTGATAAACCCCTGTTCAAGGGATCTTAATACGTTCTGTCAAATCTGTAGAACACCTGTATTGGAGCAATTTCTTGCAATCTGTGACTCTCCCCTCTCTTGATTTAACCATTGAGGTGCAGGACTAAGTCAAACTGTAATGGATATCCTACAGCAATTGTTGGAGAATTCCCAAATCCTCTTGTACTAAACCCAAATGATAGTCATTTTAAGGTCTTCTGTGAAAAAAAATTTGCAAGACGTTTAGCATAAATCATAAAGCATCTTTATTTTCACTTGTTGATGGATAAATGCTTTAGTAATTTTAAATGCCTTTATAGGAGACGGGACCAGCCTATAGAGAAGTCTTCTGACTGGCCTCTCTTCATTCAAAGGCATATATCTAAAGAGTGACTGATAAGGCACAAACAGATCTGGTGTCTGCTAGGTGTTCCCTTTTATACTCGGCAATGACAGTAAAAGCACACAATGCTGTATATTACAAAACTAAATAAAAGGTAAGCTTTGCAGTGATTTTTTGTTTTTGTATCAAGCTATCTGAAAATGTACATATAAAAAATATGTATGAGAAATCAGAGAAAAAAAATCTCTCTGCACCTCCTAACATAAGATGCAGAACTTAAAGTGGCATAGCTGGCTGGACAGAATACAGTCCCCATATTGGTCTCATAAAAACACACCAGTAGTTTACTGTAACATCTCAAGGAGTAGTTATAAAGAAGACTCCATTGTTACAAATGCATATTTGGTTTGTAAAATCTTGAATTGTGTAGTTGTATAATCTTAACAAGCACCTTTAAACCAAGTCATTACCTAGGAAGGTATTTTTATGATGTGAAGTCTTATAAAAGTGAACTATTTGCTCCACTCTTAGTTTAACTTGAAAAGGTTACTAAAACAACAGGTTTGCATCAATGTGCATTTTACGAACAAGTATAAAACTCTAATAACTGGCATTATTGACTGACTGTAATCCTCAGTGATTTTCCCAAAAATAAAAATCTTTGAGGGATAGTTGAAAAGTTTGTCTCTATGCTTTAGATTGATGAAATCATCAGGGGGGCAGAAAGAATATTTAGGGGGAATGCGAATGTCAGATTTCTGAATGTGTATTAGCAAATCTTGCCCCTTTACTGAAAGCAAAAGGAAGTGTTCATAATCACATTCATTAAAATTAATGTTTTTAATGGGAGCTATGTCCTGCACCCTATGTAAGGGACCATGCCCCTTTAATTCTGCTTAATGGTCCCACCACACCTAGCAAATTGATATGGTATCTAATCTTTGTAGGTATCCCATCTGAAGATAGCGTATTTTTGCATACTTCGGTGATGAAATACAAACTATAAAGTGTCAGCATGTAACACAAAAGAGAACCGTGTCTAATAAAACAGTTCAACTGAAGCTTTCATAAATATGGCAAATTTCACTCACAAGTCATGAAAGGAATTGGACTGTGTACATAACTGATCTTGTGATAAACCAAAAGAAAGATGTATGGCCTGTGACCTTACTTTTGTTATCAGGTGTGTGTTGTGTTTTTGTTTTTTCATCTGGGTGATTAGTTTAATCCTGACAGGTAGCCCATCTGTAATGCAAGTCAAAGTAATATGATTAACAGTTTTAGAGATGTAACATCAGACTATCTTTAGCCTGAGGATATAGAATATTTCTAATTATATAGACTGTTGGATATTTTTAAAAATACTGCAGAATTTGAAGCCAGCAGAGTTTCCATTTTGCTTTTACCCATGTGACTTTGTATTCTTATGAGTTTTGCATTCTGTCTTGTAAGCACTGAGTACATGAAGTAAGTCTCATTCAAGGCTAAAACGGACAGATGCTAACAAAATAATTGCTCAGTATGTGCCCTCAAGGTAAGTATCCTAGGCAAGGAGTTCTTAGCCATATACATGTCTTGAAAGACCATCTGTTTTGTGGCTAAAGCAACTATTAGTTATGAGGTAAAGAAATGCCACATTAGGGATGGTTTGAACTGAATAATTTTTTATCCATCAGTA
>NC_056749.1:502386253-502471253 GCF_019279795.1 Protopterus annectens
CAATGCTATAATCGTTTTAAAACTCATAAAGCCTTGCATGTCAATTCTGACCTGTTTTTGAGTGATAGGTCAATGTGCATCACATAAGAGTCACCAATCACTAAAACATTTTTGTCACTGCTGTGTTTTAAAGCAGCACAGTTGGAATATTTGTTCTTGGTGAGTAAGATAGGTATGCCTGAGTAGCCAGATTCACAAAAACAGGGTGGTGGGATGGGAAAACTCTTCAGAAACAGAGGAAAAAATGCTGTTGCTGTTTAAATGCTTGAAAACCCAGTTTCAGCAATAGAAATAGCAACAGCAATAGAAATAGCAAAATGAAATTAAGTGCAATATAGGTTTTATTTACCAAGTATACAGAACTGGGGGGGGGGGGAGAGGCAATTTAGTTTTAAAATGTCTATAAACCAGTGTATTGAGGTGTAGTTTCAGAATATTCCATTTAAAAACCTTATAAAAGGGAACCCTCAAAATGTGCACTTGTATGCCATATGTTGTAGATTTTGCCTTAGTAAATAAAGGTAGCAATCGCTTCATACTAGATAGTTCATCTCTAAAACAAGTCAGCCATAAAAACTTGAAAAGCCAAGCCTCTCATTAATGAATAACATTCTTAAAAAATCTTTGCTTTTACGATGTTGCATGGGAAGATTTAAAATGTATTTGACGTACCTCTTATGGAAGTGTCCTGTTGGCAGGTAGGCATGAAAGTAATTACAATATTACAATTTCAAAACATTAAAGAGCTATAAGTTATTTGTGAAATTATATTAAACACACTACGTATAATATATAAACCTTTCGTGCAGAGTAAAATGATCATTGCACCTTACTGTGTTAGCTGCTGAGCTTAAGCTAGTACTTCAGAGGCCCCTTACAAGTGATGTTTCTGTGGCAATTACTTCTGTAAAATCCTCTACTTGTCTTACTACCTTGACGATGGATCGTTTTTGCTAGCTCACTTCTGTAAGATCAAAGATGGATTTTTTTCTCTAACTGAGAATAGTGGACAGACTATCGTACTCATTCTATCAGTCAGAAGGATTTTATTTGCTGGAACAAGTACATAAAGTGCATTCCCAGTAAACAAGTTGTTCTGCTGCTAATATTAGTAAAATATGTGCATAAAACTGGGAACTATTTGCATCATGATACTGCTATGGCATGTATGCAGACAAGCTTGTGCCATGGCATGATCTACATGAGTGCATGGTTTATTAGCCTGCCTACAAAATAGTTTAGTTGCACACCATGTGTTTGTTTTCCTTGTAGTCTTTCGCTTGATTATCATGGTTCAACATGCATTACTATACTGTCACTTTTATGTTTGCATATACTTATAATCGATATAAACTCTTTTCAGTCATATTCCTGTTTTAAATAAGTTGCATGATATCTGTTAAAATCGTAAAGTTCTATTTCACTGTAGTTTCTTCTTCAGATGTTAAGTTACATTTTAAATTTGTGAAAGATGCAATGTTAAGTTGCCCATGATTTTAATTGCTATTCAATGTTATGCTTCACTAGCACCCTCTTGAAAACTGGGTCCTCCTGTTTCCTGTAAGCTACTTTTTGTTTGCTCATTTGTCAGCCTGTCATATTCATCCTTCGTATACAAGGTGCAGTTCATGTGAGTAAGCTTTACAGTTATTTTAATAACAGTTCATTAAAGTTATATTAGTGTTATGCAAACTGGTGATGTACTGCAGTAAGGATTTTTTTTTACTTTGCCCACTGTTGTGCAGACATGAAGTTGTTGTATGTAAGTGGGGTGAGTCCAAAACCTGGTGGTGTAAGGTCCTCACTGTCTTTGAAAAAAATATTTGTAGACATTTTGTTACACTTTTTTTAAGTTACAGAAACGTTGAGGAGAAAGCATGTTGATTTAGATGACTTGGCCAGATATGGGGATCTGCTTTGGAGGGGAGGTAAGAGCTAGGCAAGGAAGATGGCCATATACTAGAGTAAGAATATTTGTTACTTCATTCTGTCTGCACTCAAATTTCAGCTCACCCAGTGTGAAAATGATGTTTTGTCCACAGTCCTATGTATGTGTCTGCATTTATGTCCTTTGCCTGTGTAACTAGCAGGATTCCATACTAGCTTCCCCAGTAGGCCTTTTTATTCCCCTAGGATAAGGATTCCTTGTTTTCCATTAATTTGCTCTGCTTTACTTCTCTCACCACAAGGGTAAGGCTCAATCTACTGGGAGTAGCAGTGTTATCTTGAAGGGACCTTGACTTTTCTGCAGCCATAAAGCCCTCTACCTACAGGCTGATGACAACTGGGTAGCAAAGAGTACACAGAAGCTGTGTCCCACCCGCATTCCTATGAGGATGGTCAAAGACTGCCCACCAAATGCAGCATCATCAATAGTTCTTGTTTCCACATCTGGCATGAATCTCCACTCAGGATAGGTATGCTAATCCTCCCTTGTCAGCACCTCAGATGCCTGAGCTGCGAAGCAAACCTGCATAACTAAGCAGTAGTCTGACATTTATTTCCTCCATGCCATGTTACAAGCTTGTCTGAATGCATGCTATAGTAAAATATGCAAACCAAACCACAACAGTACTGTTGATATAATGTTTCTGTGGTGTATTATAGCAGTGACATAAGTTTTATAATGCAGTAATTCCAAACACCTCAGCAAGAAAGTATGACGAGTCCTGCCCAACTTGGAGCTATTGCACCCTGGCACACCCCTGCCACTCTTGATGAAAGTAAAAGGATTAGGTTTAACTATGAGTATGAATGTTTCACGTCTAGCTAAGCAGGCATGGATTTGTGTTTAGCTTGTAATTCAATTTGATTTAATAGTTTTGAAATGCCCTATTCTGAAGTGCAGTGTAAGCTCCATTATTATGTCAAAATGTAGAAAATTAAACGGAGGATACCATTGTTTAGTAGGGTACAATTTGTCCTGTGAAACCCGTCTAATTTTTGAGAATCATTTTCTTTAGAATCCAGTTATTTATTGTACAGCTGATGAGTCACAAAACTCATTTAAATTATCCAGTATTGCTGTTATGCTTCATAATGTAATCAATGCAAACTGAAACTTTGATCTGAATTTGTAGATGAAATACTGAAATATAAACAGGCTTACTAGTTTTAACCTCTCCATTACTTACAGATCTCTTTAATGTGGAGCTATTCAGATGACTTTTACTTCTGCATAGATTGTGCAAATTGACTGATTTTTTTTGACCGAAACTAAAACTACAAATTTAAAACATACTCTAATAAGTGGTGGTATATTACACAAGGAATATAATTTAATGCAATCAGGGTGGTGAATCAAAGAGCACATGCATCCAGTGGTCCTGAAAGGCTGTGCCAAAGGCCTGTGGTTTGAAAACCACCCAAAGGTAAACTTTATCCTCTACTGGCCAGATGCATTTTTCTTTCAATGTGGGTTTCAAGGGCAAAGAAGTTTTTCTAATGCCAAGTCGGTTTTCATTGCAAGACTGTTTTATTTAGCAAATGTCAATCAGTGTAAGAACATAGGTTTGTAGGTATTTACTAGGCTAATTTATCACAAAGGCCTTTTTAAGCCTAGTCGTGTATCCCAAATCTTTGACAAGTTCTGTTACCATTGATAAGTGTAAGCAAGGGCTTGGGAGGTGAAATATTTACAAACAGGGACCTGGAAGCTGAACCCATTTACAGGCTGCATGTATCCATTAGAGATGTAGGTGCCAAAGCAGGGATGAATTTCCTGCTCCCAATCCCAATGTCCAAGTTACACTTGACTTGGATTATGGAGGAACCCTGCTTCACATAGTTGGGGAGCCTCTTCCAGAGAAGTGATACTCTCTGGGATATATACCTGTCTCTATAGCAGGTCCTAATTATATCAAAGGCAAGCTTTCTTTAGAATGGCCAGTTCTGGTGCTGTTTGTTTTGCAGATTTGCAGGAGGTCCATCGGAGTGGGATACGACAATGCCTTGTATGCCAGGCATAAATCTACCCTCAAGAGCCTGTAGGACACAGAATACAGGGGATAGGGCCTGCATAGGACATGTTACGTATACCCTGTATTTTTTTTAGTGAGGAACCTCTGTAGACATTCTAGTTATTGGATATGCCTGGTTATGTACATACTAAAGGTGGCATTGTACTCAATGATGGGTCTGATTGAATGCCAAATACAGTAGAGCAATGAGTTCCTTGGACCTAGATGTCATACCTGTCTGCTATAAAATTTTAAATAAAAGTTTTAAGTTACATTCAAATACCTGTAATCATTGTAGAAGTAAAGAAGAAAACAGTAAGCACAATGAGAGGTTTGGACAGTTTTTATGGTAATTTGGGAGAAACAGCCAAATAATGGGACACTGGAATGGCTGCTTGGGGTGGGGGGGGAGGGCTGAGTGAGGCTGGTGTGTGTGAGGGTTCTGGCTCTGGTCTTGGGACAACTTTAATTTTTATCACAGTTTATTCATTGTTTATGTACAGAGGCAGAGATGGAATCTATACATTACTAGTAGCTGCATCTCTCATCCATTTATAGCCCTAATGTCAATCCTTATGTCCAGTGCCTGACATCTGTCTGCTTCTTCTATGGTAGAATTGCATTACATTTTTCAAATGAAACTGGATGTGCATTGTTTGAAGTACTACAAGTAAGATAATAATGAATTTTACATGGCTCAGGAAATGAATACTGCTATATTTATAAATTTACTCTGATTACCATTTACTGTATGCATTTTGTTCATGTACAGTTGATTCTCTTATCTTGAAGCTTTTTTTTTCCTCCTGGACATTTGATGAAATTTGCTTCCTGCCCATCTGGGCATCTTGCACAACAAAGCATTAATCAGATTTATTGTGAGCAGAAAATAAAAGCCCTACTATCTAGCCCCAAAACCTCATGCTTTTCACAAAAAAAAAAAAAAAGAATGAATGGATAAATACACATGGTATCACATTTGAAAGGGTATTAGTAGTCCTATCTTGACAACAGGTGAAATAGTGTCTTTAAATTTACATTCTTGCAATATAATTTGGTGTCCTTGCTGTTCCACACATTAATACATACATACGTTTTATTTATTTAATTTATTAATTAATTTAATTTATTAATTTATTTAATTTTAGTTTATTTTTCACATTTGATCGGGTATGTTCGACTGAGCTTATGGTCCTTTTTCATGGATGCCCAGGGAGAAAAGTTCCTCTAATTTATACAAGTATACAAAAGCAATAGACTTCGCCCCCCATACCCCCCTTACTAAATATGCCAACTCTGAGAATGCACTACAGCGAGAGTAAGGGGCAAAGTTCAAATAAATGGCCAAGTGTTCAATAACTGCGTGGGTAACATCTGCTTTGGGAAAGTCAGTAATTAGAAGTGTTGGCTAAATGCATGTTGGGGAAAGTAGACTGTTGGTAAACTAAAGGCAACCCTTGTGTATATGTATGTGTGTGTATTTGTATGTGTGTGTGTATATATGTGTGTGTATATATGTATATATATATATATATATATATATATATATAATGCAATCTCTGTGTATATATGTGTGTATATATATGTATGTATATGTATATGCATATATGTATATGTATATATGTGTGTGTGTATACACACACACATATATACACATATACATATATATATATATATATATATATATGTGTGTGTGTGTGTGTATATATATATATATATATATATATATATATATATATATATATATATATATATATATATATATATATATATATATACACACACATATACAGAACATATTTTGTGTGTATAGATAGAATACTCCCAGGACACTTGGGGATGTGAGGAATAAGCCTATATAGCAGGAAGAAAAAATATTAATCTACTGTATCTTTTAAAAAAAGTTGCTCCATACATATGTTGGTTATCTGTAGAGCTTATTCTGAAATTGTTTAGCATGCTAATGTTTCAGCACACGCTTTATGGGCATTGTGGTTTTGGTGTGTGCTTGAAACCATTATTTATGTCTGCTCTTTAAAAATGCAACTTCTAGAGTCGTTTCTTGGGAAGAATTTTGAGAATTAAAAAAATGTGTTCCCTTCTCATCATTTTTTGCTGTGTAATTTAATATGAAGTCTTTGCTTGGGTACATTTCCATTTTGCACTTTTCCCACACTTCTTTAATTCATCCAGGATTTCTGTCAACTTCTATTATCATGACATCCGCTATGTCAACATTTATAAGCATTACACAGAATCGTATGATACCTGGAGCTGTTCGAAATAAGTTGGAGGTGCAGTTTTCTTGTTTTTAGAGCTTCAGCAACTGTATGTCTCCATAGTCAAGTTGTGAAGGAATGAATTTTGCAAGTTTGAGTATTTAAAATGGTACTAAAAGTTAATTTTTCTGATTTCAGTTCTGTGATTATATTGTAGCCCTGTAGTCTGAAATGCTTCGTTGTAGTGATTTAGATAAAATATCTGTTGTATAATGTTTTCTAAGCACTACCATTGTTTGCCATGGCATGTCCTTCATCTCTACTTTCAACTTCATCCAGCTATTTAGCATTGCACAGCAATACTGAAAATGACCTCTTTATAATGACTGTCGCATATGGTCCTTTGTCTATTGCAGACCAAAAATAACTTATCTTTAGGTCACATCTTTTTAAATAGTTTATATGTCCTTTAAACTTCACTTTGAGTACATTGCCTGGTTTTCGGCTACAAGGCATTGTGATGTTGTGTTCTTTATTCCCATTCCATGGCTCTACTCCTAGTGCATTTATTTGAAAATGCTTTGCTGGCACTAGTTGCTGAGTTCTGATGCACATATCCTGTAGCGGGGTGCTGCTCAGTGCCACTCTAACTTGCCAGTAATCCATTTATGTTCACTAACTTTACTTTCACCAACATGACCTTGTATGGATTGCTTTTGTGGAGTTGGAAGCCTTGCTTATTCCAGTTAACCAATTTGAAATATTACACTAAGAACCAATCCTATAAAATAGGTCTGCCCTACGTGATGCATGAACTATGTTATTTTGTTGTTTTTTAATCTACTATTTTGAAATCCACCACTTAAGTACCTGATGCTGAGTCAGTGTAACAGAATGTTAGAGCATTGTCACTTAACCTGTTAACAGCAAGTGGAATGATGAAATGCATAGCTTGTAAACTGTCTTCCATTTCACTGTTGCAGTATTCTTTACAATAGGAATCCCCTGCCAGTGGTGGCCTGACACCTGGACACTACACTAAAGCCTTTAGTTTGCTTTAAGATACCTCATACATCACATTCGTGCTCCTTGCAATAATGTATGGCATAAAGGTGATGTCCAGATACATCATCCTCAGAGCTTTGCTTCCAGTCCAAATGCCGTCTCTTGATTCATTTGTCTGAATGCCCATTCCATTGCTTATTCACCAAGCCATTTCAGCTAAGTCCCCCATTGGGGGGTTTTGATCTTGTCTTTTTCTGAAGCAGATAGGTGATCTGCTGTGGCGACCACTAACCAGGAAAATCCAAAAGAAGAAGATTGTTGCTTGTGGGGTATCTTGTCATCCAAAAAGAGTAAATGCCAGTGTGGGAGAAGATTCTCCATAAAGACTATCATGAGCAGTGCTTGTTTTCTCTGCATTTCCTTTGACTAAATGTGCCATTCAATATATTTGTTCAAAAGACACTCAGTAGTTGGTGTTCCTTAATTGGCCTTGTATTTGCAGAATCAATATCTTAAGCATTTAGCTAAAGACACTATGGAAGGAATGTAGCCCTCTGAGGGATTGCTATATGTGAAAAAGGCCAAGAGGCCTCGTTCTGATTCTTCTGTTGTGCAGTCTCTACCAGCTGTCTCTCCCAAGGCAAGTGAAAACCTGGAGGTCTGCCCCACTCTAGCCATAACCATTTGAGAGGCCAGCATGGATCCAACCTTTATGCTTCTTATGGCAGGCCTTGCAGATGTTTGCTTGTGATGTTCAGGAGGAGCTACAGCTGATTATTTCGAAGTGGCCCAGGGGTGTTTCTCAGATTTTGGATACGGTGGAAGTTCCAACTACTATTACTGAATGCTGTCCAGGGTCAGAACCTTATAAGTTTTCTTTAAGGAGGGCATTCCCTTGAAGAAAAATCAAAAGACTAAGCATATTTCTCCAGCTCATAAGGACCCGCAGAGTAAATGGTTAAATTTATCTTAAAGGTTTAATTCTTTGATGGCTTTGACATGCCTCATGGAGTCTCTGTTCCAGCACCCCCTTGATCCACCACTTCCCTTAAAAGACAAGTGGAAACAGGATTCCTTTGAGGAGGAGTTTGATTTAGATGAGGAATCCCTTGCTAATTTATCTCTGATTCTCTCTCCTTTAGACTATGGGTCTGAGTACCAGGAATCTACTAGTCCCGATACTCCTTTCAAGGATATTTCATTTGGGGGGACAATCTCATGAATGATGCAGTTTTTTTTAAATGGGATTGTGTCCAGGTTTCTGAGATACAGAAGATCTCCTGCAAATGGTTTCTCCTAGACCTTCTGTTCCTCCTGCTTTGGCTGTCTTGTTTGGATGCTTTTTCTACTCCATCTGACTCCCACTTCCCAGCCCCTGCTACAAGTAACTTGATAGTTTTATAGTGTGCCTGAGGACTGTAAATTTCTATATACGTGCCCTTCTGCTTGACCCACCTGTGGTGTCTGTGTCTTCTGACAAGCCATCTCCGTTATTGCCTTATACCAAATTACTTCCTTCTGATTTAAAGACAGCAGAGCTATGGAAAGGCTAGGTAAGAAGGTTTATAGCTCTGCTAACTTAGCTTTGAAGTCTGTTGATTAAAAGACCCATATGTCCAGGTACATTTTGGCTCCTTCCAAGGCTTTTCGGGTAATTTCTAACCTCTCTGATGGTAAGACAACTGCTATTTCTCTGTTAAGGACTTTGTCCCAGGTGGCTCATCTTTCTATTAAGTGCAGTTATGATGCAACAGATGTTTCTAGGGCTGCTACCTTTGGTTCTGTAATGAGGAAATTTTCCTTCCCTTGGCTTCAACCTTTGCTTGATGATATTAAGGCTAAGTTGATGGATGCTCATCTGGGCAACAAACAGTTGTTTGGTGAAGCTGCTGCTGACTTAAGTCCTTTCAGGATAAGGGCAAGGTCAGGCAGGAACATAAATATGTTTTTGTTTCTCTTGTGCCTAAATTTTGGAGAAATTACCATAATAAGCCAGCCTTTTTTTGTAGGCGGTCTCATCCACCTCCAGGGGATAAGAAGGGTGGGAAGTAGATATCTCCTGCTAAAGCTATCCAAACGTCTGTATCACAGAAGTCTCCTTTTCCTGACGAACCAGGTGCTGTCTGATTATCATTTTCACATTCCTCTTTCTTTCCCCTTCTCTTCCTGTTTGTTTAAAGATTACTCAGGATTCTTGGGTTCTGTCCATTATCTGCCTAGGGTATTTCATGGTCTGGAAAGCCCCCCTTCCTTTTATGGGCATTCTTCAGCCCCCTCAGGAACAGTTGCCATTCTTTCCAGGGGTGCATTGGGATCTCTTGTCTCAGAGGGGCTATTCAGGAAGTTCCAGTTTCCCTGAGGGGGTACGGGTTTTACTCAAGAATGTTTTTGGTGCGCAGAAAAGAGGACACTTGGAGACCTATTCCGACCTTTTTTATCTAAACACTTTTTTCTGAAGGTCCCCTCTCTGAATGTTGTCCCTTCAGACTTTGTTCCCTCTTCTGCTTCCTCAGGCTTGTCTGGTGTCTCTAGATTTCAAGGATACTTATCTTCATATACTGATTCATCCCATTTGTAGTGATTTTTTTTTTTTACATTTCTTTATTGCTTCCTGGAATTTTAAATTCTCTGCCTTGCTCTTTGGACTTTCTACTTCCCCAAGGGTATTCATCAAATGCCTCGCTCCTGTGATTACGTTTGGCAGGCTAAAGGGGAACTGAGTCTTTCCTTATTTGGCTGATCACCATAAAGCTCAACTGCTTTATAGGTGACGGCTTGGAATCTATGCTTATATTCTGATCCTGGTGAGAGTAGGAGCAGTGTGCATTGATTTGCGACTCTTTCTGGTTGGAGTCCCTGTGAATAGCACTTGCTCTAAAACATGCTGGAAAGCACTAGGAAGCCTTAAACTGATACAAGCACTCCACTCTCCTTGTTAATAAGGAGAAATTAAAAGAAGGCACTAAACAGCCTATAATTGCAAAGTACCTTGCCAAGGTAAGGGAAAACCACTCTTGTACTTCATACACACAAAAAAGCACCTAAGCAGGCATATCCAAGGGTCAGCTTCCGGTGATTTCTCCTATCCACCTGGTGAATCTGGGCATACTGGGGCAAAGCAGCAATTGCCTCATGTACACACACAACCCGCTCCTCCTACCACCCAACATGACAACTTGTGAAAGATGCACTTCCATAGCCAAACTGGAATCAAAGCTCTCTCCAGCCATGATTGTGCTAGACAGTCAAGAGGAGAAGGTTAACACCTGCACTACACCTTAAGCAACACATAGCCCTTCAAAACCCTCACTACCAACACCCACACATAGCAACACTAAACCCACATATGTGCAGGCCCTTAAAATTAACCTGCCCAAGCAACAAGGACCTCTGAAGCTGAAACGAACACCAGTCACAACTATAATATCGCATAGCTCATAACACGTGTGTGCCACCCAACAACAGCCCCTAAGACAAGACAACGTACCAAACACTTCAGTCCTAGGGGATTCTATAGTCTGGCACACTGATGTCCCACTCACCAGGCAGAACAAGGAGAAAATTACAATCGGCTGCCTGTCTGGTGCCAGGATCCACCACATAACCCATGCACTCAAGTCACTCCACAACACGTACAAATATGACTGTCATTGTCCATGTTGGAGTGAGTGACTTGAGACGTACCTCCCTGGACTTCATGAAAAGAGACATGGAAGAACTCTCTGATCATCTGGCACAGGCAGATATGACCCTAGCCCCAAGTAGCATTCTGCCTTCGCTCAGAATACCACAGTATAAGGACAAAATGATTGACTTCAACAAGTGGCTAAGCTTCTGGTGTCATTCAAAGGGGATCCAGTATCTGTCTGCCTGGGACAACATGATTGATAAACCAAAATGCTTTGCCAGAGATGATCTGCACCAGTCACCCCTGGGATTCGGGTTGCTGGCTAAGGCTCTATCCACTGCTATAGTGCCTTTTTTTAGGCAAGCATCAAAGGACAAAACCACCACCGTAACAGGTACAAGTATGCAAAATCTGAAGGTAATGCTAAAAGTCTAAACCTCAAAATGCACTCTCTTGGGGTACTCCTAAAAATGGAGAAAATCAATAATCTGTGCAGTAACTGAGACCTGGTTCAAGGCTCCAGAGAGCACCCCTGCAATACCAGGGTACAATTCTTAACACACTTTTCAGCAACCAAACCAGGACTGAAACACTAAAGGCAGAGAAGTGTCCATATTCACCAAGGATATTCACACCTCCAGGCTAGTTGCCCAGCACAATGCATCCAAAATTCTCCAGGTGCAACTAACACTAGGTAAGATGGCAATCCAAATTGTAGGTTGCTACAAATCCCCCACCATGACCCAAGATTCTCACTACACCTTTCTAAACATGCTGGAAAATATTAAGATACAACCTAACACCCTAATACTGGGTGATGTCAACTACCCCGTCATTAACTGGGGAAAACTACTCCTGTACTAACATCTTTGCCCAATGGTTCTTGCCATTCATAAATTTCCAACACCTTGGATCAACTAATCCATAGTCCCACCAGGGGCTCCAATATCCTGGACATGGTCATTACCAACATGGGAAATCGATGCTCCACACTGGTGGTCACCCCCTCATTGGTTAGATCTGACCATAAGCTAATCACCTTTGACATCCACATCCCACTTCCACCCCCCCCCCAGTAAGGAAACCTCCGTAAAAAACTTCTCCAAGGCCAGCTTCATGCTACTCAAGTCAGAGGTGATTCGGTTCCCATCTACATGGGTGTCAAAGTGAAAGTTTAACTGCCGAATCCTACACTAAAGCACTGTACAAGCACACCCACTCGTGCATGAATCGTAGCATCCCAAAGAGAACCAAGATGCTCTGCTCCAAAAAAAGGAAACCAATCTGGTGGTCCCCTGTCATGAACAAACTATAAAACAGAAGGAAGAAACTGTTGCAGAAAAGAGGAAAATCCCAGGATGCAAAAAACTCCCTTAACAGCCTCCGTAAGAAGCTGAGATCCCTCATAAAATCCTCCAAAGCTAGTTACGAAAATAAAATTGCCAAAGATTCCAAAGATGACCACAATATATTGTATAGCTATGTCATCAGTCTAAATGGCAATGCTCAGATCTGCTCTGAGCTACAACAAAATGGCATTAAATATACTGATCCCAAGAACATTGCCAATATCCTGGCAGATTGATTCAGTACCAACTTCACCCCCTCTCGCCTCCTAAAGGGCCCATCTCAATACAGAAAGATTGACAAATTCCAGTAATCACAACCACACAGGTAAAAACCGCACTCTCCAAAGCTAAGAATACAGCATCCATGGGACCAGATGACATCCCGGGCTGTGTACTACATGAACTGCAAAATGAACTGGCACCTCACCTAAGTGTCATGTTTAATCATAGCCTCACCTCACGCTTTGTGCCCACTGAGTGGCGCACAGCTACAGTTATCCCACTCCAGAAGGGGGGAATCCATCTTGGATCCTGGAAAATACCATCCCATCAGTCTGACGAGCCTGATCTACAAGGCCATGGAATGTATTATCATGGAACTTGTAAATAAAAACATTGGCAGCTTTCAAACACTAGACCCCACCCAGTTTGGGTTAGTGAAGGGCAGATCATGTCTCCTGAACCTGATTGCCTTCTTCAAATCAGTCTCCAGAGCCATGGATGAGGGTAAGGCAGTCCACACAACCTATCTGGACCTCACCAAGGCCTTGGACACCATCCCCCACTCTGGAAACAGAGATAAACCTACTAAGCTGGGCATAAATCCCTACGTCACTTGATGGGTTGCCAACTGGATTACTGACCAAATCCACACTATAAAAGTAGCCAACTCCAAATCCAGCTCCAGACAAGTGGAGTACCTCAGGGTTCAGTCCTGGGACCGGTCTTGTTTGGCATCTACTTCTCTGAAGTACAGGCCAACACTGAGGGACTCTGACTAACTAACAAAGTTCACAGATGACTGCAAGCTGGGAGCCATTATTGAATCCCCAAATGATGTGGATATTCTACAAAAGGGACTTACAGAAACAAATGCCTGGTGCCAGAGCCATAGTCTCAAGCTCAATGCCAAGAAGTGTATAGTTATTCCCTTTGGGGAAAAACATGCACCCATGAATTACCACATAGATGACAGTACACTAAACACGGAAAGTGTGAGAAGAAACTTGGTAACACAGGTGGACCATGGTCTCCCCTTCGATAACCACATCACAACAACAGTCAGGAAATTCTATGTGGCACACCTCATCACTAAGGGCTTTTCATCCAGAAAAGGAGGTCAGAGTACAATGCCCCATTTGATATGTAATTCACAAGACATCTGCAACAACCGGAAAGGCCGCAGAAACAGCTCACTAAAAGAATTGCAGGCCTAAAGCAGATGCCTTATGCTGACAGACTAAAAAACCTCCAGTTATACTCTTGTTGCATATAGTCTACTCGGAGGCGATCTCTGCTTAACATACAAGACCATGTCAAACCCAGAGCTGTTGGACATGCTATACTTAAAGAAACCCAATCCATCAGAACCACACACTTCAGGGACTTGAGCCTTGTCATCACAATGAACAAAACATGCTGGAGGGATAGGTTCATGACCCAGAGACTCCCCATACTCTGGAATAGACTGCCCATACATGTCAAGCAGAACGCCTCCTTAGTCCTCTTCAAAAGGAACTTTGACAACTGGATGGGAGATAGGAAATTTAGCTCTGGGATCATGTTGGTCTCCCTGCTAGACAGGGGTCCAGGGAAGTAAATATTGTGGGAAGAAATAGCCAGGGAATTGTTATGGCTAGGCTTGCATAGGCCCTAGGGCTGATAGGAGGATGTTCATAGGTTAGTACTAGGCTGTTTCAGGCAGCTTCTTGAGGGACTTGGTTGCAAAAATCTTTATTTTGCAGTCTCCCTTCTGCACAGCCTAGGGTTCACTATAAATTTCAAAAAGTCTTTTCCGAGTCCTTCTCAAGATCATGTCTTTCTGGGGTGCAGGATCAAAACCTGTTCCTATGCTGGCATCCCTGCCTCCTCCCAAGGCCCCTAACTCTCATTTCCTTTTTTCAATCCTTTCTTCATCTGACACTTGTAACAGCAAGAGAACTTCTGAGAGATGTAGGGTTCATGGCTTCCACCATTCCTATGCTCCCTTTTGCCAAACTCCTTCTGAGAAAACTTGAGTGGTTTCTAAAGTCAGTATTGCTTCAGCATTCTCATCCCCTCATATTTTTAGTTCCTCCTCTTCCATGTCTCAAGCAGGGAATTCAGTGGTGGATTCAGTAGCTGAGTATCAGTCGATGGCTCCCTCTTCATCCACCTCTTCCTTGTCAGGAGCTGTTCAGATGCTTACGGTGTGGGATGGGGAGCAACTTTCGGCTCCTTAAAGGTGTGGGGAGTCTGGTTGTCCCCATCAACACAGAAACCAGATCAATGTCCAGGAATGAAAGCTCTTCTGCTCGCTCTTCAAGCCTTTCATCTTCTCTTCTCCCCAGGACATCTCAGGGTGTTTTATAGACAATACCATAGTGATATGGTATATCAACAAACAGGAGGGGGGGGGGGCATGGTCTTGGCTTCTTTGCTGGTTGGCTCTCCTAGTATGGGAATTAGTTATCCAGTATAAAGAGACTCTTCAGGCAGTTTTTATTTCTTCAGATCAAAACTGTGTGATAAAGACTCTGAGCAGGTCCATAACTCAATCCCATGAATGGATGCTTCACAGGGATGTGTTTCTGGACATTATCCATTGGTGGGGTACTCCTCAAATGGATCTCTTGGCCTCCACTCTGAACAGACAACTTTCTCTATTTTGTGCCATAGTCCTAGGTCCTCTGGTATGGAAGGTGGATACCCCCTCTCTTTCTTAGAAGGGGATATTTTTTATGCTTTCAGTCCCCTTCCCCTCATTCTAAAAGTCCTGTTCCAAATGCAACAGGATGCTCCCAAAATCTTGTTGGTGACTCCCTTTTGGCCAAGACAACTTTGGTTCCACCTTCTGCATTTTTCCCAGTGCAGTCATCACAAAGCACCTCACAGGGTGGACCTACTCGCACAAGATAAGAGATGTTCCATCTAGCTCCATCTGTACACAAGACAATGGACAATGTGGGTGATGAGATTTTTATTCCACATAGACACCTTTTTTGTAAGGATGTGCTTAGGGACCCGCAGGAGGCCAGGAAACCCATTACTATGAAATTCTACTTATCCAAATGGAAGGGATTTTCTGTTTGGTGTCTTTCTTGTAACCTGGACCCACTTTCTGTTGATGTTCCTTTGGTTTTCTTTTATATGTGTGATCTGCTGAATGCTGGGTTTGCTTATTCTTCTGTCAAGGCCCACTCATCTGCCTTTTCTGCTTGTCTGCCTTTTATCACCTCCTTTAACTTCTAGAGTTGAAGCTAAACAATTCCTTAAAGGTGTCCTTCATCAGGCATCTGAGAAGCCTGTTCCACCTCCCTGGGATCATAATTTTGTTCTAGAAAAATTGACCCAGGCTCCTTTTGAGCCTGCAGCTTCAGCTCCCTTACAACATTGCTCTTAGAAAACTGTACTTCTGTTAGCTCTTGCTTTTGCCAGACAGGTGTCTGAGCTTCAAACCCTTATGGCTTGTCCTCCTTTTATGGTGTTTGATAAGGGCAGGGTGTCCCATTTGTGCCCAAGGTAGTGAAGAAGTTGTCCCTTAATCTATTCATTTGGTCACTTTTTTCACTTCTCCATAATCTGCCAGTGACAAGGTGCTACACACCTTGGATGTGCATAGACCTAGATTTTATTTGGATAAGAATTAGACTTTTGTAAATCTGATCAGCTTTTTGCTTTCATCCTAGATGTTTAGGATTGGCAGTGTCCAAGCAAACTATTTCTTCTTGGATTTCTAAAGCCTTCTTTTTTTGTTGTTTTCATGGCAAGAACTTTCCTTCTGTTAAAGATCATTCTTCTGGACCTGTGGCTACTTTTGGTGCTTTTTTCAATGGTTTGGATAATTCTTTTCTTGAGGCAGCTACCTGGATTAGTGTGCTTACATTTGCCAAGTAGCACAAGTTTGATGTAATTTCCAGAGCTAGAGCTGGTTTTGCAAGGGCCATCGTTCAGACTTCTGGCAATTTGACTCTAGTGTAATGATAGGTCAGTATTCATAATCTCAGGCTATGCCCCACAGCAGGGTTGTGATTGTGAGGAAAAGAGCGCATTCAGACAGCAGTTGCAAGACCTACTAGATAAAGCAGCACAACATTAATTGGTACTGATAATGGGTAACTTGAATGCACATATTTGGACAGACAGAACAGGATATGAGGAAAGCCTGGATCCACATGGGTGAGGCAACAGGAATAAAGAAGCCATTCTAGACTTCTGTCTGGCAAATGGCTTGATAGTAGCCAACACCTGGTTCAGAAAAAGAGACTGTCATAAGATCAAATACAAGGTAGACTTCGTCTTAGTAAGGCAAAGGCACTGGGGTGGAATCCATGATTGCAAAAGTCATCCCCAGTGAAACAGTTGTCCCACAGCATAAACGGCTAGTTGCCACAATCTGCTACAAGCAGTGGTCAGAAAAGGCTCCAAGGTCAACAGAGACCAGGCTGATGACCTGGAAGTTGACTGGAGAGAAAGTGCAACAGTTCAAGGAAGTACTCAGGACTCTAGCACCCCACAAAGAGGAGGAAATAGGTGGAGTTGAACAGGAATGATGGTGCCTATGGACAGCAAGTGTTTAGGACTACAGGAAAAAATATATGGCCGAGCCAGGTATGGGAATAAGGTACGTAAGGAAAGCTGGTGGTGGAATGCAGAAGTCCAGGAAGTAATCAAAAGAAAGGAGTGCAGGAAGAAGTGGGAGACAGAAGAGACTGACCAAGCTAGGAAGGTCTACTGGTTGGCTAAAAAAGAAGTTGCAATAGCAAAGAATAGGGCATCGGAGGCACTCTAACTTCTGGAAACTGACTCAGTAAGTGACCTACAGAAACTATCTGGTTGCAAGGCAATGAAAGAAAGATAAAAAAGATAGTCCGACACCCTTCATAAGGGATGACAGCAATAACATGCTCACCAGTCCACATGACATCAAAGGCAGAGGTAAGGAGCATTTCCAGCAGCTTCTGAATGAAAACCCCAGTGAAGCTGTACTGCCCCAAAAACAGCCCATGATGAGAAATTAGGAGGAGCCCACCATAGAAGTAAGAACAGCGCTAACAAAAATGAAGTCTGGGAAAGTGGCAGGCTCAGATTGTCATAGCAGATATGATAAAGATGCTGGGTGAGATGGGGAGAAGTAGCTTCTGTGGGTACTAATAGTGTGGAGAGAGGTGTATCCCAGATAACTTGAGAATAAGCATATGCCTGGCAGTATACCGGAACAAAGGGAGACGTCTACAACTGTTGGCAACACAGAGGCATCAAACTCCTATCACATTACATGAAAGTTCTGGTGAAGGTGATTGATAAATGGATATGCAGAGTAGTACAAAGTAAGATGGGAAATGATCAGTTCAGATCAGGATGCAGCACAGAGACCCCCAATGTTTGCAATGAGACATACTTAAGAAGAAGCTAGATATGAGGAGATAGTCCAACTGGGCATTCCTAGACTTGGAGAAGGCATATGACAAGGTTCCAAGAAAGCTGATCTGAGCAGTATTGCACTGGTTTGAAGTCCCAGACACATTGGTAGAATTAGTGCAGGCTATGTACAAGGACCCAATGACTGAAGTACAAATAGTATTTGGCCTCACAGATGGGTTCCCAGTGGGAATGGGTGGACAACAGAGTTCAGCTCTGAACCCACTGCTGTTCAAACTTGTGATGAACATTAGCAAACAGGTCTGAGGGGACAGATCATCAAAGCCCTGCTGTATGCAGACTGTGTTACAGGTAGACTCTGAGCTAGAATGTCAGTAAAGGATAGGAGAATGGAATGCAAAACTGAAAGCATATGAGATGAATCTAAGCACAGATAAGACTGTGATAGTGCCCGCAAACTCAGGAAATCAGAAGAAGCTGAGAATAGAGATAGAAGGAAAGATGGTGGACCAGGTAAATGGCTTCAAGTATCTGGGAAGTGTGGCTGAGGAGGAGGGAAATCTGAATGAAGAGGTCAAAGCTAGAATCAGAGGGGCTGCAGCCAACTGGCATAGTCTCAGGTGTAGTCTGACAGAAGAATGCCAAAGAAGCTGAAATGTAAGCTATACAAGACAGTGGTGTGACCAGTACTACTGTATGGTACAGAAACCTGGGCAGTAAAGGCAGAACAGTTGAAGCTAGAGGTGATGGAAATTAAGTGCTTGAGAAGGGTCTTAGGATGCACACTGTGGAACAGATGAAGAAATGATGACATAAGTGCAGAAGCCAAAGTAGCTCCAGTTGCAGAAAAGATTAGAAAAAACAGATTATAGTGGTTTGGACATGTGCAGAAAAGCAGAAGACAATCTGGTGAGGAAGATTTTGGGCAAACAGGTAAGAGGAAGAGAGGATGTCCAGCAAAAGAGTTTGGTGGATTGTGTGAAAGATCTGTGACAGTTATGCATGAGTGTTGAAGGCAGGAGTGTGGCACTGAATCGAGAGAGTTAGACAGTTAATGCAATACCTGACCCCATGTAGAAAAAATGGGAAAAGGGAGATGATGCTGATCCTTCATGAGTTCCTAGATAGCTCTGATGGTCCTTCCTCCGCAGTCTCTTCTTTCTGAGCTTTTGCACTCTCCTATTGTAAAGAATACTGCAACAGTGATATGGAAGGGCATAGTACACTTGTGTAAACTCTTGCCATAATGGTAGAGGTCCTTCTCTTCACTGTTGCAGTATTCACTCCTCCTCTCCTCCTACTCCTGGTCCTCCCTTCTGGATATACTGCTTACTTGTTTTCTCCTTGGGCTGGTGCTCTTACTGAGGTTCTCAGTTCTGAGTATGGTATATCCAGACATCACCTTTATGCCCTACTTTATGCGAGGAGCATACGTGTTGTGTTATGTATGGTGAACCTTAAAGCAAACTAAAGGCTTTGGTATACTGGCCAGATGTTGTGCCACCCTTTGCAGGGGATCCTTATTGTAATGAATATTACAACAGTGAAGAGGACAGCTACCATTATGGTAAGATCTTGCATAACTGTACTCCCAAAGTTATACAGACTTTGGTTGTGCAAGTTTTGATGGTCATGATGGTCATTTTAACAGGCCAGCTGTATAATCCTCCATTCTTTTTTGTATTGTACAGCCTCTTGGGCTCCACACCTAAGTATCCACCCCCACCCCCCAAGGATTGAGACGTATATAGTTTATTCATTATTCGACCTTTGTATAAGTTAACAAGTCCACTCATTTAACTTAGAAATAAAAGTTGATTACAAGGGAAAGTCTATAATAGTCATTATACCATGTATTATCTCCCTTTCCGTGTTGGTTGTATGGGAAATATCCTAATAGCCATTTTACAGGGTATTGTCTCCCTTCCCACTGATGTGTATTGGAAAGGTCCTGTCTGTCATAGTTTCATAGTTGTACACTAGGCTAACAACACCAGGGTGTTTATAATAAGCCTAGCCATGCAATCTAAGCAATTGTGCCCGTTTGTATAATAAACATTTATTAGGAGAAGGGTATTTTAGTTAGGTTTATAGAGGTTATGTGGGGGTTGTTAGAGGTATACAGTAAGAGGTTATGTGGGGGTTGTTAGAGGTATACAGTAATACCCAAAACTATCAGGTGCATGGGACCAGACTGAGGGTGAGTTTCTGACTTTCATCCATTGGTCAAGTTGAAACTTGTATAAGGTTAGGAATGGACTCTGCTTCACATAGATGGAGGGCCTGTTCCAGAGCATGGGGGTTCCCTGAGACACAGAACTGTCTCAACATTTATGTCACAAGCAACATTTACATCCCTGGATCTAGTTCTTCTGATGCTGTTCATTTTGTGGATGTGCAAAAGATTGATCAAAACTGGATCCCAGGATGCCTTGTATGCTAGGTATAGATCACATCTTGGTAACCTGTAGGAGAGAGATTATAGAGCTGGTGTTTTAAGGTGATACATATAGGACAATAGGTTTTGGTCCTGGATATTCCAACTGTTGCATATATCTGGTCAAGTAAATGCTGAAGGGGGCATTGGACCTTGGTGCTATGCCCTTACTTATAAGTTGGGTGACAGAATGATTTTCATGCTAACTTGGCAACCTGTTGGTTAAAAGCCATAAGATGTTTGCAGGATGAAGGAATCCATGATGGACCCTGATTTGCAGTCATCTGTGAACTTGGTTAGCCATAACGCCCTTGATATTAGCCTTTATCTCTGAAAAGTAGATCCCAAATAGAGGGTCCCAGTATGGAGCCTTGAGGTACCCCATGAGTTTGACAAGTATTTTTGAGAGGGGTATTGTATCAAATGCCTTAGCCAGGTCCAGGTAGTTTGGCCTCAGTTATACCCCTCATCCATTGCCTTGTTGACCTTCTCAAAGTCATCCGCCAGATTTAGTAGGCATGATCTTCCCTTGACTAAGTCAAACTGTGTTGGCTCCAGTATCTGAAGGTTGCCTATGTCTTTGATAATTTCCATGATTTGCTCCATGGCATTGCATATTTAGACTAGTCAGACTACCAGGTCTGTAGTTTCCAGGGTCAGTTGATGGTCCACTGTTGTGAAATGGGTTAACTGTACCATTACAGTCCTCCATTCTCATGGCATAAAGCCTGTGTTGAACTTGTCTAATGTTCCTGTAAGTATTTTAAATGGTATTCTCCCCCTCCCAATGATGGCTGTATGGGAATTGTCTTGCAGTCATTGTAAGGGTATCATCTTTCCCATGAGGGTATATGGTAAAGGTTTATTAGTCCACTATACAGGATATCCTCTCCCTTTCCATGATGCATTTCTGTTCATAACAGTTTTCCTGAGGAGTATCCATATATGTTGCAGCCATTCCCCTTGGCTGCAGTCAGAATGGAAGATTTGTGTTCCCTTTTGGAGAAACTGACTTTACTAAAACTATACTGACTTCTTTGATCCCCTTCTTGGTTGAAATAAAAACTGGTAGAATTTGAGCCATTTTGATGAAAACTAATTGCCTAGCTTTTTAAAAGTGCACTAGCTGTAGGAACATTGTCTAAGTGCATAAATAATCAGCAAAGCATCACATGTAAGAAGAGGTATAAATGTCTTTCCTATGATTCCACAGAATAAATGCACTTTATGGGAATGACCAGCAATACCTCCCTTACCAGTCCTACTTCTAAAAGGTGCCATTTGCCAAGTACTGCTGGTGACTGAGACAGCAGTTCCCACACAGTACGTTTGTATGCAGTAAGTGGTCAAGATGGAAATCGTTCAAACAAAAAGCACAGGAAGTATTCGGAACTGCGTACTGATATTAAGCAATCCTCAAGTTAAGTTGCACTGGATGGGAACAGCTAATACCCCACATTAGAAGTTTGTGCATGGTATTTTTGTGTGTGGAGGAAGGCGGCGTTGTTCCTCTGCAAAAGTATTTTTTTGGTAATGTGTATAGCTGTTCATTAAGGAAATTATTGGTGCATAATGTTTAGTGGATGGATGATCAGAGGGCTTTCTGATTTGTATAGTCATTTTGTAAGAGGAATGATATTTACAGAGAATAGTTGTTGATTCCATGCCATGGTGATTGCATTATCTCTTTCAGTTAATGTATTATATTATACTTCTTGCCAGGTTTTGGTCATGTCCAGTGAGCAGATGTTACACTATTTCTTAAGGATTTTATCCCCATGACATCGTGGGATAGTCTGTCATGAACTGATCTTTCATATTCCCTTTTATCCAAAATTCGCATAGCACCACACTTCAGTGCCAGCCTTAAAATCAGTTTGGTCAGAGAATATTTCTCTCATAGGTTGTCCAAGACCAGTCTCTTCTTTCACATACACTGAGGTCAGTTTGGCAAACTTTCATTGTGCCATTATATAACTTTTTATTTTTAAGATTTAACTTTATTTTATTGAATAGGTTATTGTCTGGCTATGTAGTATGGTGAGTTGCAGCCTTGACTGTGATGCAGATGACCTGCTTTATTTGTAGTGGCTTTGATGAGGGAAGATCTGGTCAGAGGAGTGTGAAAATGAGCAGTGTATCTCAACCTGAGTATTCTGCTGGAGAGAATCAGTGCTTCTCCTTGGCCAGATTCTCCTATCCAAGTAGAGGCTTGCAGGACAGCAATGGCCAAAGGACCAAGGGAATAATGGGCTTTGTGCATCACACCAGTGATGGTAGACAGCACAGACACATGCATAGAATGTATGGAGTTACTTGCATCAACCAATGGGGCTTGAGTTGGGAACTTAACAATAAAACATCTCTTGGATGTCTATACACTGAATTCACATGATAGGAGGACTGAAGGTAGGTAGGCATTGAGGAAAAATAATACAACTAACATATTAGCATTATGGTAAAAATAATACAACTAACATATTAGCATTATGATAAAATGTTTCGGACTAGTCTTTCCAAGATGTTCCTTTGCATTTTTTTTCTGCCAGTATATTCATTTCTCAGGAGTACAAAGATGATTTAATAATTTCTTATACTTTGTTATATTGTTATTGACCGATAACCCAAGCTGTATCTGTAAATTATCCACTAACCTGCCAAGAAACAAAGTCAGTAAACAAAAACAAATTAAATAATTCTTTAATAGTCATTCTGTCTGAATAACTTGGAACAAATCAAATTCAGTAATATTTCCCCGAGTCCACTCAATAGCTTTCCAGCTATATAATTTTCTAATAGCACCATAGAAACTTTTTATTTAGGTTATTCAAGGCCTACAAACAGCACAGTTATTAATAAATAGTTTGAATAATTGAAGGCTAAAATGTAAAATGATTCAGCTATATAGACTTTGCATGCTCCTTAGAATTTGATGAGTTTGAGAATGTGAGTTTTGACTTTTGCCATCTACCAGAGTGACTGCCACATTAATAAATGTATTTAGTTGTCATAAATGTAATGCATAATGATGAGTTTTGTAGTGCTCATTTCTTTGTTAAAAGCAAGATCATTTCTATATCAGTTTTTTTACTAGACCATTTTGCAGAACCATGACCTCTTTGTAAGCTATTGTTACCCAATCTTTTGTAATTTATTAAGATCAGATTAGTGCCCAGAGATATTTTCCCTCTTTGATATATTGAAATGAAATGGCTATAGTACAGAAACTATGGGATACCACAGGTAACTCCTCAGCAGGATGGAAGCACAAACCCCAAATAGCCTTCTGTCTTGCTCATTAACCATAATCGGACACATATTATGGGTAAACCCCATATATGTCTGTTGCATTCATTTAACTATAATTACACACATAGAACTATATCTGTAATGGCATCTTAATGCATTACTGTTAGTTTCTTAATCTTTCTGGAGTAATGTGAAGACCCTTATCTAGGTCAAGAAAAAATACCTAATATTGCTATTACTTTTTGAAGAAATATCAATATCTCTGCAAAACAAATACTGAACCTTTTTCACAGGAGTTGGTTCCCAGTGTTGTCTCTCTTTATTTTGTGTTGATATAAAATATTGGGCTGTCTGATTTGAATTGGAGTTTGATATGGTCTGTGAATCCTGTGCATAACTTAAATTTGTATATGATATAAGATTTAGTTAGACTTTTCTGAAGTCTACATAAGAAAGTCATTTTGACTGATCTGTGGGATTTGATGCATATTTTTGTGTGTGGCAGCATGTGGTGACGTAAGGAAGCAGACACTTGTTTCCTTTGTAGATAGCACTGCAACATGTGTCTGTTTACTGTGAACTTCCCAGAATATCTTTCTCAAAGCATGTTTGCTATATCCTGTATTTTGGTGAAAACCTAACTGTATATTGACAGCCCAATATTTTCCCTTTCATTAGTGTATAAAGAAAAGCTCATCAAGATTAGTTTGTAGAGGCAGAAAACTTTGAGTAAACAATGTATTGCATCTAAATTTAGTATTCATGGTTAAGAGATGCATCATTATAATTACCTAAGTGATTCTCTTTCCTAATGAACATTTTGCATATATAATTCATCAATGTTTTTTGGGGTATGTGTATCATCTTTGTATATTCATGAATGCAAAAGTTTTATATTATTGAACTGGTGTATAATACATAGATGACATTTACACTTTAGAAGAGTATCCCAGGTTATTTCACAATTATGTAATTTGCAGAAATATTCTTTTCACAACCATATTGTTTACTGGAAAAGTTCAGAAGGGTAATACTCTCTTTTATGAGTGATTCTAGATGTAAGATAAATTAAATAAATCCGTAATGGTCATTATGTCTCAATATTACATACAAACACGCCAAACTTTGATATATGTATATTATACAACAACTCATTTATGTGATATTTTTATTTATTCTTGTTGACCATTTAATACATTATTAACTGTTGTGTTCTATATATAAAATCTGATATATGATTGATGTTCCTTAACATCACATGCAGTTTCTTTATTTAGTGTACATCTAGGTATGTTACCATGTTAATGTTTGTTCATGGTTGATTATATATAATGTTTTTGAATAGGTTTATATAACAATCTGTTTCCATTTAATACAAAAAGTTGAAATTTGAATTTATTCAATATTACATACCTCTCAACCTCTTAGAGCAAACAACCTGGATAAAGCCTAAAATAATGGGGGACAAAGGCCCAAAAATAGGGACAGATTTTAAATATTACTCTTATGAACATAGGAAGTTGCTAGAATAATAGAATGTGTTAGCATGCCTTTTTTTACGATATAAAGTTTGAAGCTCAAATGCATATCATTTAGTGGCTTCATATCTCCATGATTTGCCAGAAAAATCACAAATTTTGAGGAGCAGATCAAAAATATGAGGCAAAAATTTGGACATTCTGTGAAAAAACTGGATTGTTGAGAAATAATCCGCGAATTATAACTAATAGATTACAATGTTTCCAGAGTATAACCATGGTGGTAGAAAGTTCCAGGACTGCCATTATGATAGTGATGATTTTGCAAAGCATGGACTGAATTTATACTATTTTTGTAAAATTATATTAATATAGTTAATATTTAAATGTTTTTATTTGGCATTGACCAGTTTACCCCAACCCTGGTTTAGCAACTTCAGTCTCTCATTGACTATGCTTTCATTAATTTGCACATATTTTTGGTTTGTTTGGAACACCTCAGGATATGTAGGAAGCTGTGGCATGGCACTGTACAATTCCAATTAATATACAGTATTAGTATAGTTATTGTGAGATTAATTTTCTTTCTATGGGTTGCTTTCTTCTTTTCTCTTGTGTGTAAGTAGTCTTTCACAAATTTTGAAATGCCAACTATTTCCCATCACATTTGCAATAATGACAGGAGGTACGCCCTTCAACTCATGTTGTGTACATTGGCTTATGACCAGGGTTTTACTGAGGTATATGCTGATGTAAATTCTGGTATTTAACATGGTAGCTTCTTAATTGTTAAGCTGAAAAATGTTCAGTGTTTTTGTTCTGGAAGTAGAATCAATCTAGAAAACAATATACAGATTGAACCCTTTCCTGTTTTGCTCCCTGGATTTGTGGGTGTGACATATCGTGTGGATACACACCATATACGTCTCACTCTAGGTTATCAATAATGGAATCTCTTCATACCATGCTCATAGTCATTGAATGACTGAAATGCTTTCTTGATAATCAGGTGATCTGAGATATTGGGAAGAATTTGCCAAATAATTGTGATTTCCCATTCTTGACAGGATAGATAAAGCTGTCATATGCATTTGTATATTATGGAGTGAAGTCTACTTGAGATTGTTGACTCCAGTGTGAACAAGGACTGAGGCAGATTTAGCCTGAATCTTCCTTAAACAATAGGCAGGTAACCATCATGTTTATGTAAATGAACAATGACCTTTTCTTAACCAATCGTAAACCTTCTGTCTTATTTAGAACATCCCTAACTTTGACCTCAAGTGTGACCATGATGAAAATCGTGATCATTGGAGTATGCAGATTATGGCTGCAAATAGCATGTACGTAAAATTAACTGGTAGAATGCCAACTCATTTTAAGAAAATTGCTTTCATAACAATCAATTGTAGGAGTGATAGAGGATGAAATAAGGGAGCAGCTTTTCAAATTAAATTAAATGAATTAATCAGACACCAGGCTTATGGATACAACAGCAGGATGAATGATGTAGGGGAAAATCCGATTAATTTATTCGGAACTCTATTCTGGCAGTAATCTCAAAACAGATTTGAGTTTGTTCTTGTTCATTTAAGCACAAAAACAATTTTTCTCTTTCAATAGTATGATGATTGATAAACAGGAGAGCATAATGCTAGAAATAATACATGTAAAATTATTTAAACAACATACAGCTTTGAACAGAAATTTCTTATAATATTGACTACTACCACAGTGGAGCAGATTTTCTACCCATTTGAAAGAAATGCATCTAAAAAAAGTTTAATTTATTTACAGCTGCAGTTTCAACAGTAAGTTTCAGATTGACTTTACACTGAGAATTGAACCAGGATTCTAGGGTTAACAGAACAACAAGACAGTTGCCAGTGTATTTTCCATGATGTATCAAATCCATCCATTTGTCAAAGTACTGTTGTCATAATTTGTTAAGAGTGCAATTGTGAAAGGTGCATAAAATGTGTGGGATCCTTATCACACGTAATAAAAAAAATGGGATTCATGTTGAGCCATTGAAGATAATTTCATTGAACGGGGGGTGTTGCTCGTCTCTCTCTAACATATAAGATGAACAGGTGGGGTAGTTTGTTTAGATGCTTTATTACATAGGAACACATGAGGATGGATAGCAGCATTCTAAAATATAAGCAAACTGATTAACAGACAGGCCTTACAGACATACATGCTTACATCTCAACAGCTTACTACAAAATGGCAGTCAGACTCGCAAGTGCTCAGTATTTATATACTCGTGCATGCCCTGGGCTTCTTAAAGGTACATACACACATGCACATCAATCTACATCCTCCTTCTTAAAAAGATTGCCCTTAGCAGAAAATAATATTGGAGTTGGACATTCATTATATACATTAGAAACACACACAATGTCCATGTCCAAGTTGCTGTGCATCTATAACATGGTCTGGAGATGCGACTGGATCTGATAACAAAACCATTGGGACTGGGTTTAGCAGCAGGGACATTTTTCAGTTAACTCGTATCAGGAACTTCTGGATTCATCACAGGAATGGTAATATTCTCTGGAACTTACTCTTGACCACTGGATAACTCATTCTGAGATGGTATCTTTCTCACAGGCTGTGTGCTGTGGGATAGGCTCAGACATCGGCATCAAATCTTTCCAGTTCCTCCTAAACGTTACTCCTTGTGATTCCACAATGTACGATTTCAGGTCTGAGCAAATATTCTTCATGGCTCCAATCTGATAATAACCTTTGGATGTTCTTATCCTTACCATTTCTTTTCACAATGGTTTAAGCAGTTTGCTGGATTTATCTTAGTAGGACTTCACTTATTCAGTAAATTGGTTTTCACTGATCTGTTCTTGACACATGGAATCAACAATTGACTAATGATTGGTAACATCATTCTGGTTTGTCTCGACAGTAGTCTCTGGGCAGGTGAACCAAGATATTTATCATAAGTATTTTTGAAATTGAATTGATTTGGGAAAACATAACTTCTCATTTTGAATTTTCTAGTAACTGTTTTGCACTTTGAACTGCATGTTCTGCCAAACCATTTAACTGCAGATACTCTGAGCTACCCATGACCTGAGTAAAGTCCCACTCTTCAGCAAATCTTTTGAATGGTTTGCTTGTAAATTGTGTGCCATTGTCAGAAGTAACTGTGGAATACCATGGACTGCAAAATAACGTTTCATCTTAGTGATGACAGTATTAGATGCTAGATTAGGAAGTAGGTCAATCGCAAACCAACTTTAATAACAGTCCAACACCAAATAATATTGAACATTCCAAGGTTAGTGGCTACTGTCAACCAAGGTAGTTCAAAAATTTGCTTTAGTTGAAGTGGCTTTGTACTATTACATGCACAACAAGATAACACTCACAATATCTTGTGACATAAAAGGTCAAAATTCTAGACCTCTCATCCTTCCTTCTTTTTGGTAGAATCTGCTCTTGGATGACCACGATGCAAGACAGTAATGTACTCTTGTTGCATTACTTTGGAACAATCACTTTCGGACCTTTCATAATGATAGTATTGTCAGACAAAATCTCATCTCTTTATGAAATAAGGTTGCACTTCTTAAGGTAAACTAGATTGGTTTGTTGGCCATCCTTGTTGAATAAAGTAGTTGAGACTCTGTGAAGTTCTCATTGAGACGTGAAAGGAAAAGTTCTCACTTCTAGGACTTCAAATTCAAGGTTCTCATTCTCATGCTGTTTAGTGGTGAACCTGGGTAATGTGAACAATGCATCAGCAAGATCAAGAAGTTTGCCTTTCCTGTAGCCAAGAGTGAAATGATACTTCTGCAGTCTCAACATCATACATTCCAATCAGGCTGGAGCTATATGCATAGGCTTTCTCAAAACTGTGACTAGAGGTTGGTGGTCTATTTCAATCTGGATAGGTCTACCATAAACATAATAATGGAACTTTGAACATGCAAACACACAATTTTCAAAAGCTTTTTCTCGATTTGAGCATACTGCTGTTGAGTTTGCATAAGAGTTCTCAATGCATAGGCAATAGGTTGACCCTCTTGTAAAATGACTGCACCTAGACCAAAGCATCTCATGAAAGCATGACTGGCTTGTGAACATCATAGTATCTGAGAGTAGGTGGATTGGCAATTCTCTGTTTCAGGACATCAAATTCTCATTGGTGCTGTTCTAACCAAGAACAGGATACATGTTTGCATGTCAGCTCTCTGAGGAGTTCTGAAAGTTGGCTCAAGTCTTGAATGAACTTGCCTAGATAGTTAACCATGCCAAGAAAGTGGTGGACTTGAACATTGTCTGGAGCTGGCAGCTATAGAATAGCTGTTCCCTTAGAAGGGTCTGGTCATATGCCTGAAATGATAAATGACCAACAAAGTAACTTCTTGTACCCTGAATTTACATTACTGTGGATTGAGCTTAAAATTAACTTGTCATGCTCTTTCCAGAACTTTTCTGAGGTTTCTGTCATGCTTAGCTTCACCATTACCTCCTAGTAGGTCTACTATAATAGCACAAGGATAGAAAGAAAAAAAAATTGTTCCATTGCATGTTGAAAGACTTCACTTGCAGAATTTATCACAAAAGGCATTCTCAAAAATCGGTACCCTCCAAATGGAGTACTGAAAATAGTTAGCAATGAGGATTCATGTCAAGCAAAATTTGCCAAACTGAACTCTTTGGATCTAAGACAGAAAAAACATTGGCATGTGGCATCAGAGCTGCAGCTACTTTGACTGTGAGCATTGGATGATGTATTTTTAGTGATTTGTTCAAATCTCATGGATCAATACATATTCTGATGTCATCTGAGCTTTTCTTATGAGCTACCACCATGGGACATGCCCACTCAGTTGGTCATCTACTGGATAAATCGCACCTTGCCACACCATTTTATCTAGCTCAGCTTTGACTCTGTCCTGCATAGCTATTGGAACTTTCATGACTGGAGTGATAACTGTACTGACATCTGGGTCTAACTTCATGGAGTACACAACTGGCAGTCTGATTAGTTTGTCTTCAAAAAGATCAGAATAGGTAGAAAAAAATATGTTGGGTGAAATTAGAGTAAGTTGTCTTTTAAGCAAACATGATAAACTTCCTTATTAAATGAAAGCAGTCCCATTTTTAAACGGTCTCCTTGTCCTAATAATAACTGGACGTGCCTCTTGACCACATACAACAAGTTGTAACTTCTCCCTGCAGAGTAACATGAAAGCACTACTAAGCAGTCAGTCTGAATTTCTTCACCACCATAAGCAACAAGTTGTGCACACTTTGCGAAATCAAGCCTTTAACCATTATGCACTGTATTAAATGTATCTGCTGACATAACATTGCACCTGTCAGCTTTGAGCTCTGTGGGTCTTCCATTTATCCAAACAGTGCAAAATACTTGATCTGCCCATAAATCTACCTGCACTGGCTTTCATAAAGCACTGACACACCATCAACGTAGAAAGTATGTCACGTAGGGTCACAGCTTTCTTACTGATCAACTCATTTCTTGGTGTTCCCTTAATAAAATAATGTGTACCTCTTGATTTAAGATTAAACTCTTGACATGATTCCACTTATTGCATCTGTGGCATTGCTGACCAAAAGTCAAATATTTTTCCTTTAAGATTCATTATTTACACCACAATAACAGCAGTTGGCAATGAAAGTAGGTTGGGGCCCATGCTTTGAGTTTGCTGACTCAATCTTATGCTTCACTGAGACTGTGTAAACTCTAGAACTTGCTGGAAAGATCTGGAGTTTACCATAGAGTCCTGCAGGTGCTACAGCTGCTGCCATGTGCTTGGGTTGGTTTCTTTTAACCACATGCTGCATACTATCAACACTAGTTATAGAAGTTACTGGAAGCATACATCTCTCATTCCTAAGCATATTTGTGTGCTTTTCTGTAAGCTTGTATATCTGACAAATCTCACTGCCTTATTCAAAGTTAAATCACTGTCCCAAAGCAAAATCTTTCTCACATGATCATCCTTAATACCACACACGTCTGTCGCTCATCCTTTAAATCACCAAATTTTAGTCTTATTTCTCAAATTAGTTATATATGCTGCAAAGGTTTCACCAGGTTTTGATCTCTTGTATAAAACAAGTGCCTTTCCATTGTAATGGATGTCTGGGGGTTGCACATTTCTCTAAATTTGTTTTAAGCAATGAAGGGTCCTCCCTTGACTCAGCCAGTACAACAATATGACAGCTTTTCCTCTCTCCTGCAAAGATACGTTCTCTTTCAATGGCTTCTGACCTAGATAAATTAGAATAAATGCCTTTGTATGGTCATATTTATCAGAAAATGCAGCCTGTATGAAAATGTCATACTCTTGTTCAAACACTCTACAGTTCTCTGCAATATTATTGTCAAATACAAGTGCACTGTTTTTGAAATCCATGTACCATGCCAACAAAGTATGCACAAACACATTGAAAATATGACCCTTGTAATTATGTATGAACAAGTTGCGCTGTGAGAGCTTTTAATAAAATTCAAATGCACAATAACCTCTTCAAAATACTGTACTTTGCAAAATATGCTCTGAAATGGCAGTATCTTGCGAAATGTTTAATGTAATCCTGCACAAACAAGCAAACACTTAATACACTTCTGATAAGTTGGATACCTTTAATAGGAAAATTGTGGTTAGCTAAAATGCAGTAGTTTCCCCTTATTTTGTTTTATGCAATTCAGACAATTTTCCATAGTAATTCAAATATTTTTATCAATATTAGACATTTGTTTGTTAAATATCCTTTACAGTGTTCTGTATGCTTTGTTTCATATTTTGCAAATGAGAAATTATTTGATTAAGTGTTAACATCTGAAATTTGTTTGACCTGTTTTATATGTGCATTAGGGATGATTCACTGCTGTATATTCCTTCAACACTAACCGGATGCTTCTCTGACTCAAATTGGAGAAACTAGAACTCTTTCTGGCAACAAATAGCTTTAGCCATGCCTCTTCTGACACCATGTCAGTCGTCCCTCTCTAACATAGAAGGAAAACAGGTGGGGTAGTTTGTTTAGATGCTTTATTGCATATAAACGCATCAGGATGGATAGCAGCATCATAAAATATAAACAAACTGATTAATAGACCTTACAGATGTATATGCTTAAATTTCAGTAGCCTACTAAAAAATGGCAGTCAGGCTCACATGTGCTCAGTATTTCTATACTTGTGCAAGCCCTTAGCTTCTTAAAGGTACATACACACACATTGATCTGTGGGGGGAAAGAAAACTACCAAAACCACCTTCAAACAACTAAATTTAATTTTTGCAGAGGGGGCAAGGCCCTGCACTCCCCCTGTGTGGGGGGGGCACCCTCAGCATCCCTTCAGCTTGTATACAGCAACTCTGAGGTCACACAACATTAAAGGAAAAAAGTAAACTCCACTGTTGACAAATGTAATTTCAATTAGAGGCTCAAATTCTTTGTATTTGCCAAATTTAAGTTCAGTGACCTGATACACTGCCTTAAAAGCAAAGATCCATTACTTAATGTCAGGGAACAGTTATGAAGTTAATCATATTGATCAGTGCTGCAATAGCCTTGGCTATATGGGTTATATCTTGCAAAGGATATAACAGCCAGCTAGTTTCCAAAGCCTTGGGCCCATTTCATGCAACCCAAACCATCAGGCAACTCGAGATGAGCTGAGCTAAGGCAAATTTGGGTACAAAGCCCTTTAGAGCTTTACTGCCACAGAAAAGTACACTCATATCTGAGGCTTTTGAGGACGGACTGCCAGCTTGTGCTTTCCTTTGCTAGGCAGTTCGATCTTTCTTAATGTTGTTGATCTATCACTTTTCTGCTCAGGAAAGCGATTTTAAAGCAAGGAGTGTAATGTTTTTAACAGACTGTCTCAATGGTAACATGCTTAAAATGGAGTACTACATTTTTTTCTGTCTGTCTAAAAGTGGTGTAAAGTCACTGGAAACATTTTTCAGTGGAAAATACTGTTTAAAATACTGCCAGTCCCAAAAGTGCATTTTTCTGTGTTTTTTTCTATCAAACCTTTGTGGACTGGTAGTGTTTACCAGCAATTTCTGCTAGTCCTCCCTGGGAAAGAGGCACCATTTTTGGCTTGACCACGGAACAGACAATTTGTTTCTTACTCTGTCTTTTAGCCACAGAAAGAAAAAAAAATAAGCGAACCACCTTTAACACTACAGCAGGCTAACAATTTGTCTTGGCCATAGGTGGGTGACTCTGCTGTGACAGTTTGTTGTACTTTGGGTGACTCATCTTTCATCCCAGATTCTGCTATTATAGTACCTAGAGCCACATCTCTAGCTGTGATGAGGTCTCTTTAATGGACAAGGGAAAAGCCACTCTTGTCCATCCTGGAAAAGGGGATGGGAAAGGTTGCCATGTTATGCCAGAATGCTGTGCCCATCCCTGGGAAGCTGCTACTGCCATTAGTGATCTCCCTATCAAAAATAAATGGAAAAGGGGTGGAGCCAAGATGGCCAACTGCAATCTGCAAGCATTTTGAGCTCTATAAATCGTCTTTTCCTGTATTTAATAAAAGCTTTTGAAACCAAATATATCAAATATTAGATACAAAAGTCTAGTTTTTAAAATTTATAAATTTGGTGGTTGTATACAAATTTCCTGTCAAATTATTCTGGAGATTTTCATTAAAAAATGAACAGCTCTAGGAATTCTCATGCTGATATATCACTGAACAGAAAGAACTGCAGCTGGTGACTGCTGGTCTTTAAGAACTGTCTTTAAAAATGGATAGTTTTTAAGGAAACCTAGAAAATCTCATGGAAAACTGTCAAAACCAGACTGATGTCTTAAACGATTTACTTCAACAACCTCAAAGTAGGACAACTGCTATCAAAACTTCTTTAAATGAAATTGATGGAAGACTCAAAGAAGAATTACAGACAGACTTCCTTCTTAAACAAAATGCTTGGCCATTGATACAAAGTGTTTGACTTGGAAAACGGGAAGAAAATGCAACATTAGAATTTTTGGACTGCCTGAGAAAAGTGATGGTAAGGACAATTCCTTTTAAAACTCCAGGATACCTGATATTTAGATCTACAAGAGGGCTTCTCATTTAGCATAGAAGGAGGACCTAGAGCTGTAGGGAAACCAGTTTCAGCATCATAATAGTCACCACCAAGATCTGTAGTAATAAAATGTTTATTCTACACAGATAAAGAACTTTTTCTTAAAACTACTTGGAGGAAAGCTCCACTAAAATTCAAACAAAATACAATCAGATTTCACTTATTCCATCAAAGTAATGGACATGAGGAAAAAATGTTGGCCTCCTGTTAAATTACTAAAGCAGAATAATATCAATGGCTCAAATCGTCTACCCCCCAAAAAAATGTAGAATTCACTTGCCTAAGGAAGTGAGAACTTTTAACAATCTAGAGGAAGTGTCATCCTTTATCAAAATCAACATAATTCTATTCCAGAGGAAAGGGCCTGGTCATCTCCTTCACTAAAAAGATAATCAGACAAAAACTCTTGGTCTAACTTAAAAAAAGTATTGCCAAATCTCTCAAAGCATCAACTTCCAAATGACTCGTGTCCTAATTTTAATTTATAATGGTTCGCCTCAATTTATTGTCACACAATTTTTCATATATCCCACAGCGGATTGCCCTTGTCCCTTCCCGCACATTGAATTGTGGCAGTTTTTTTCGAGTTGTCGATTTGGCGCTCAACGCCAACCCCTTCACACACACAAGCACACACACACGCACACCTAGGGTCAATTCCAATAGTCCAATCCCATCTGCAATGCATGTCTGGGGGAGGTGAACGAGAGGAAACCCACACCCCTTGCGACCACAGAGGAGAGACACAGCAGACAGGCCCCAGGCACCCCTGGGAGATCGAACCAGAGAACCTGACTGTGGCAATGCTAATGCCAACCACCACTGCGGTGACGCCCACACAATTTTTCATGTATATTCTTTAACATGTACAAGCATTCTTATTATTTAGCATCTACATAGTTTAGCTGGAAGTGACAGCATATACTTCAAAAACTGTATATAGGCATTTATTTTATGTTCCTCACAGGTAACTTCTTTCAATTTGTTCACAAAAAGCAGTTTTGGTAAACCATCTGTTCACTCAGTATGGATTGGTTCTCTCTCTCTCTTTTTTATATATATATATATATATATATATATATATATATATATATATATATATCTGTTTGAATATGATTAAGTACACTTATGTTTTAAAGTATATTCCTTTGAGTTTTTTAATTTCATGATCGTCTGTCTTGCACTTTTTGTCATATGGACACTTTGTAAGGAATTTTATTTATGGTATGGTGCTTCAATAGTGTTTTCTTGGATGAAATTGAAATGGTGGCATTTGCATGATTCATGATCCTCGTTTGAGCCCAAGGGTCAATATGTTGCATATTTTTTTCAGATCATTTTAGTGTGTTAAGGTGAAACTTTTTTCACTTCAAGAGGCTCTAAAAGCTATCATTCTGTTTATTTCCTTGTTCCCAGCCTTTGAGATAACTACAAGTCAACAATTACTGGAAACCTGAAGGAGTTGTAAACTGGTTACAGTTGCTCTGCAAATGATAGTGTAGCCAATCATATGCCTGTTTAATTTAATATTAATTTAAATCCTTCCATCTAACTAACAATTTGGAAGTAATCTCTAACAAGATATTTAATATTAAGTGCTTTGAATTTATCACAGTACTCTCTTCTCTAGCTAAACTAAATTAACATAATTTTAATATGTTGCACCTCTTATTTCCTTTACCTGTGGGTTACAACTGTTCAAACATGCATTTTACATGAACAGTGCTCTCTTTGTGGGCCTGGCAAATAAAGGGGGGGGGGTGCATTTCCCAAATGAGTGTTCTAAATTAATGAATCATCACTGATTTAAAAATGCATAACTTGGTTAAGTATCTGAAATATTTTCCTTTAGTAAATGATATAAACCACTAAGTAACTTTAACTGCTTTAATAAAAACCTAAGTGTAAAGTTTGTTTGTTAGCTGACAGTTTGAACAAGCTACATCCATCTGGATTAAATACACATATTATGGGAAAAAATATAAAAATAATAATCTTCCTCTTGTTCTTTCCAGCAAACTTTAGACAAATTCAGGTGCTGAAACTTGGTTTTGTTCATTTGAGCTTAAACCTAATTGTACATGAGCATCTTATTTGCTTAACTGATCTTCCTGCTTGGGTTGATGAATGCGTTTACATAAAAATGAAATTATTCACTCTGAAACCTTGTAATGACCATTGGATTTTAGACCAGTACTTCAAATAAATGAAGTAAGATTACTATCTAATAATAATATATATCAATAAATGTGTATTTGAACTTGGTTCATAGATGTTTAACAACCACAAGGGCCTTTTTTAAGCCTAGCCATGGATTCCAAATCTGACAAAGTTCTGATACCCTTGATGAGTTAAACATGGATCTGGGAGATGAACAATTTACAGGTTACCTGTTTGCATCTGTGCCAAACCAGGAATGAATTTCCAGTTTCCCATCCAATTGTCCAAGCTGCACTTGAATTGGATTAGGGAGGAACTCTGCTTCTCATAACTGGGGAGCCTGTTCCATAGATGGGGTAGTCTCTGGGATACATACCTACCCTCTCCAGCAGGTCTTGTTTATACACAGGCAAGGGTTGTGCATTTAGAATGGCTAATTCTGGTACTGTTTGTTTTGTGGATATGCCAGAGGTCCATCAGAGTGGGGTTGTGTTAACAGCACACACAGAATTGTATTTTGTTACTTTGATTACTGCCGTAATGGAACATTTTTTTTTTTGTCTGTATCCCAATTCTGTTGATGCAATCTATGTTCTGGCATTTAAATCTGAAATATCAGATCTGAAGTAATTGACTTCATTCATTCTGCAAATATCTGTATATGGATCCGATTCAGATCCGAGCCGGCAAAACTTTTCAAGCATCAGCTCCCAGCTCCAAGCTCCTCCCTTACCTATATTATATCACTTCCTCCTATCTAGCCCCAGATCTCGTTTGCCGCTCTAAGAGAGAGCATTGTGGTGTCTGAGCTTTAAGCAAGGTGGTAAGGTTTTTTGGTGTTTTTGGCGATAGTTGAGTGTGAGTACCTTTCCCTTTTTCCTCCCTTCGCGTTGGTCATCATGTTAGTTGTAAAAAAAAAAAAAAAAGTTTTTAAGTGTTTTGTTTTGTGATACTGGTTTTCCGCCCAGGCCCAATCCCTGTTAAGTGTGTGTGTGTGAGTGGGCCGTTAGGGCTTTTACTGTTTCTACTACGGCTGAACAGCCTAAGGTTCTATTTAAGAAGTGCACAGAGTTTGGTCATAAGCTCTAACCAGTCGATGGCCACACTGTGTGTTCTATGTTTAGGGGTCACTCATCTGTCTGAATCCTGTGACATTTGTTCAGGCTTTAACCCCAGGGCACTGAAGGATCATCGAGGTAAACTTGTGGCTAAGGGTCTGCTGCCAGCTTCTGCCCTGGAGTCTGCCTCTGTCTCCTCCCCAGCCAGTGACACTGTGCGGGCAGGGACTCTACCTCCTGCCAGGCCTGCTTTGTTGGAGTCGTCCCAGAGAGGAAGGGACAGAAGGGAGAAGAAGCACCACAAAGAGGGACAGGACCAGGAAAAGATCACTGGACAGGGAGTTCTCCAGCCCCTCTTCAAAGGTACCCTGGTCTCATTCTCCTCAGCTCCGCTCTCCCCATTTCTCGCCAGAGCCAATGGAGTCTTCAGAGCTGAGGCACTCCCCTCAGATCTGGCCCATACCCAAGTCTGTCGCTTCCTCAAGGTCGACTCGGAGCATCTCCAACCTTGATATGGACAGGCTAATGAGGTTCATTCAGAACCAGATTCAGATGGGGGTCTTACCAGGGCCCTCTCCCATTGGAGAGGGTCCTCATTCTTCAACTATGTTCCATCCTATTGCTCCTTCCCCGATCCGACCCGATGCTTATTGGTTCTTGGGTCCAAGGCCCTTTGCAGCTGTTGGGTTGGTGCCGATGGTTCTCGTGTCCTCGACGCCAGCCATTACCTTGAGTTCCTCGGATCTGATCGCAGATCTGGGGGACTGTCTGAGCCGTGGTCGGGGAGTCGGTCCCAAGGGTCGAGATCTCGCTCTTTTGGATCACATCCTCAGTGCCCGGAATACCCCGCCGTCTGCTCCGATCCCTGCTTTGGTGCCAGGGAGAGCCTCATCTTTATGTTCTATGGAGGTGTGCTTTCCATCTGCATTTGGGGCAGTGGAAAGGGTCCTCTCCCAGGGGTTGAGACCACAGCTCGCCTACTCGGATCCGACCCAGACCCCTCTGATTTTGGATTCTGCTCACATTACTCTGTCACAGGAACAACCCGTGCCAAAGCAACCCCAGGTTGATCCCCTCAGGGAACCTCTGGAGGCTTACGAATCCTCTCCAGAGAGTCCCGCTGGAAAGGAACCTCGTAAGTGCAAGTGTGAGAGGAGGCACTTGGACTCCCCTGAGTCCATTACCACTGATACGGACTTGGATGAAGGAGAGGGTTCCCCCAGATCACCTACCGAGGATGTCTCATTCACAGAAATTACGGAGATCCTCCGCCAGAGAGGAGGTTGGTCGGCCCCCAAACCCTCTGCGAATGAGTCCGTATTCCTGGAGGCCTTTGATGTGGGCCCATCTACTTCCTGGGTCTCCCCTCCAGTGGACCCTTTGGTGGACCTTATCACCACTAGGGCATGGAAGGATCCTGACACCGTAGAGCCTATACCCAAAAGGCCAGCCAAATTTTTTTTCCCCGCCATCAGACAGGCAGGCATGGTCTAAAGGAGCACCGGTAGATGCTTTGATGTTTGCAGCTGCCACAAAGAAGGAACTGGCACAGGAGAGCTCCTCGGTTCATCCACCAGACAAAAAGTCTAGGTCTATGGATCATTTCGGGAAGTGCATGTACTTATCAGTGACATTTTCTATTCGTGCGCTGAATTACTTGGCACATGTTATCAGACTGCAGCGAGACCTTGTATTAGTATTAACTGAGTCTCCTCCAGAGTCTCTGTCGCAGCAGGACAAGCAGTCTTTCACTGCAAAGATGACAACACTGAAATCAGTGACTAATACCTCTATGCGTCTCCTCTCTCATGCTACGGAGTGAGCCACTAGGGCTGCTGGTACAGGCGTTGCCTTGGTGTCACACCTGGATCAGGTTCTGTCAATTTATGGTCCCCTTTAAGGCATCTTTCATCAACTCCCCTTTCAATGGATCATCCCTATTTGGGAAGACTGTACGTAATGCACTAACCCAGAGTGAGAAGGACAGAAAGACTTTGTTAGCCATTGGAATCCGCTTCTCTAACCCCCAGAGGTCCTATTCCTGGAACCAAAAGGGGCAAAAGAAGATGTGGTTCTGGAAATCACAGTCCTTTCGTGACACTCGGGAGTATTCATCCCCCAGAGGCAGAGAGTGACGAGACCGACGCCTTCCCAGAGGCAGAGGGGGTCCCAGAAACTATTTATTTATTTTATTTATTTTACATTTGTTGACCGGGATAGTCCGACTGGATACATGTCCATTTTCAGCGGAGTCCCGGGGAGAAAAGCTCCAACAGGGTTAAAATGACATATTAAAAAGACATGAAGACAATTACATATTAAAAAGACATAAAGACAATTACATAGTTTTTTTAAGATTATTACAAAGGAAGCTACATTTGGTTACATTTCATTATATTCAGTTGAATTGACACTTGGTTGACTATGACAATAATTCCCCACTTGTATGTAGAATTCCTCATGGTAATCTTAGTCTGAAGGACAAAGCCAGTGCGATTTATAGTGGATTTTTAGTTCTTTTTTGAATAGAGCTAGTGATGGTAAAGACGTTAGCATATTTGGAAGAGAATTCCACACCTTGCCAATAACAGAGTACAATGTATCCCCACCTAGGTTATGGGACTTGCTAGTTTGTATTAGGAGCTTGTCAGATGAGCGAAGAGAACTTAGGTTGGAGTAGGGGATTAGTATGTTTTTTAGTGCAGGGGTGTTCTCTGGATGTTTCAGGATTTTAAAGGCTTCTATGAGTTGGTATTTCAGGAGAAGGTTAGGGAGTTCTAGCCAGTCAAGTTTTTTCAGGTTAATACAGTGGTGTGTTCTATAGGGTAGGGCAGTGATGAATCTAGCAATGTGGTTATAACAAGTGGAGAGACGATTGAGGTCCGATTTGTTGAGGTTCGTAAGGATGGGGATAGTAGGGTGGATAGGAGGTGTGAGCGGGCAGTAGCTAGTCTAGCGGCTGGAGTTAGGAAGGTTTTTAATCTATATATACAGACCCTAGTTTTTTGTTTACCATTTTAATAGTTTGGTTGATGTGGGTGTCAAATCGCAGTTTATTGTCAATGTTTACTCCTAATAGTTTAGCGTTGGTAGTAGGAGAGGTAATAGTACCATTGTTGGATTGAATAGTGAATTGTGTGAAAGGTGTTGGGTTGGTTGGGTGAAAGAGAAGTAGTTGGGTTTTTTTTGGGTTTAAGATGAGTTGATGGTCAGTTAGCCAATTTTCAACTATAGTAAAGCAGTGTTGGGTAGTTGTTAGAAGGTTATCAAGGATGGGATTAGAACAGATGAGAGTTGAGTCGTCTGCATATTGGATGCAGGTGGCTTCGGGGATGACTGAATGGAGGTCGTTTATGAATATTGAGACGAGAAGAGGTCCTAATATGGACCCTTGAGATGCTGTTTGGTAGTAGGCAAGAGAGCTTGTTCTGCCACATAACTGCCTGTTGTCTGCCTACGAGGTAGGCCTGAAACCAGTTTAGGACTTGGGTGTCTAGATGTAAGGTTTCTAAGGTTTTGAGAAGAAGCTGGTGGTTTACCATGTACATATCTAGAAAGAGAGCCGAGGAAATATTTTTGTTCCGGTTGCGGTTGATTTTCTCAGTAAAAGAGAGGAGGGCAGTAGTTGTGCTATGATGGGGTCTAAAACCATGCTGACAGTCAGTTAGTAGCTTGTTTTGGATGAGATAGGACATTAGTTGGTTATGCACACACTTTTCCATAATTTTGGCAAGTGGTGATAATATGGCTATTGGTCTATAGTTAAAGAGTTCAGTGGATGTACCACCTTTATGAAGAGGTATGACGTGAGATATTTTCCATATTGCTGGGATTGTGGACTCAGTAATGGTTCTGCTAATTAAGATTGAAATGGGGTAGGCTATGACATCTGCAGCAATTTGCAGGTATTCTGCTGGTAGAAGATCAGCTGAGAGGGTAGTTGGCTTTAGTTTTTGGATATGGGTTGTAGGTTGAAGGATAGTGGAGAATTGGGTGTGGTGTTTTTTGGGGTGGTGGAGGGAGCAGGTAGCTAGTTGGCTAGTGACTGGATGGTTTTGGTGAAGAAGGTATTAAAGTTGTTGGCTACTTCTTCTTGGCTCTTGTCAGATAGAGTTTCTGGGGTAGGAGTGGTGGATTTTCCTGGTTGGAGAAGTTTGTTCAATCCTGCCCAGAATTTTTGAGGGTTCTTTTGGTTTTTGTTTTGTAGGTGGTGAAAGTAGTTTTTCTTATCTAGAGCGGTGGCCTTTTTAGTTTCATTTCTTATTTGCTGGAAGATGACCCGGTCTAATGGTAACTTGGTGGTACGCCACTTGGTCCATGCTTTGTCTCTGAGAGTTATTTTGGTTTTGGTCTATATGGTTAGCCAGGGTGCTATGTGAGTTTTGATTCTAGATACCCTTTTTGGAGCATGAGAGTCCAGTATGGTAAGGAATGTTTCATTAAAATGTGAGACTGCCTCATCTAGGGGAAGGAATTTCAACATTGACCAGTTACAGTATTTAAGTTCGGGTCTAGGGAACCTTTTTCCGATAGACCTGCACAGCAACCCTGAGGTGTTACCCAGCTGCTCTACTCTGGAGGCAGTCTGGGGAAGATTTTACTTGCATCCAGTGGCATGGGAGTCCATTACTGCAGATCGCTGGGTGTTAAACATCATATCAAGAGGATATTCTACCCCTTCATTTCATGCCCCATTACTCCAGCATGCTTTCCAGATGTTCCACCATCTCACAGGGAGGCTGCAGCTTTAGAGGTTTCGAAGCTGCAACAAAAACGAGCCATTGAGCCGGTCCCCCCAGATCAATCTGGATCAGGCATCTACTCCAGGTTCTTTAGTGCCAAAGAAGACTGGGGATCTCAGGCCCATTCTGAACCTGTCTATCCTCAACCTGTCTGTAGAGAAATATTCTACCATTTTTAAGAGAATGCGACTGGATGTGCTCGTTAGACCTCCAGGATGCTTACCATCACATCAAGGTCCACAGGAGCTACAGGAGGTTTCTACACTTCGGCTAGGGGCCAGTCACTATCGATTCAGAGCCCTACCCTTTGGTCTCAACACAGCCCCCAGGGTGTTCACCAAGGTTATGGCGGTCGTAGTGGCTCACCTGAGACTTCAGGGCATTCAAGTATTCTCCTACCTAGATGACTGTCTCTTCGCTGCATCCACCAAACATCTCTTGTCAGGCCCTACACTACTTCCTCTGTCTGGCTCTCAAGTTGGGCATCACGATCAATGTCAACAAGTCACACCTGGCTGTGGTTCAGATCATAGATTTCATCGGGTCAAGGTTGGATTCGATTCAGTCAAAGATTTTTCTCACCGCAGAAAGGATAGAAAATCTTGGACTCCATGTATCGGCGATCTGGGATCACTCTGTGGTCAAAGCAGCCGATATTCTCAGGGCCCTGGGTTTGATGGCAGCCGCAATCTCTATCTTCCCTCTTGCACATCTTCACATGAGGGTCCTTCAGTGGAATCTGGCAGTTCAATGGTCCTAGCTAGACCTTCCAATGGATTTCCACATCTGAATCAATCAGACATGCAGAACATTACTACAGTGGTGGCTTCAATCTGCGGACATTTTTGTGGGGTGCAACTTTCTAGCCCCTCCAGCTCAAGCCATGGTGACCACGGATGCTTCCCAGCTCATGTGGGTGGGGGCACTTCCTGGGAAGGACAGTTCAAGGCATGTGGTCCCTTCCAGAGACCAAGCTAAACATCAATGTATTGGAGATGAGGGCAGTGCTTTTAGCATTGAGAGCTTTCCACCCTGTCCTACCTCCAGGGATGGTAGCCATTCAATCAGACAACATGTCTGTAGTCTGGTATATAAACAAACTGGGAGGGATCCGATCCTACCCCCTTTGTCGTGAGGCCTTGAGTGTTTGGGAGTGGGCCATATCTACCAGCTGGTTTCTCATAGCAACGCATATCCCAGGACGCTCCAACATTCTAGTGGACAGTCTCAGCAGGGCAATCCTTCTGCCTTACAAGTGGTCTCTGAAGCAATCGGTGGCTGAAAAGATCTTCCGTGTTTGGGGTCAACCTTGCATCTTCTTCCAACGCGGAGTGCAGCAACTTCTTCGCTCTGATCCCCCCCCTCCGGGGGATGTCCCCAGGGACGCTCTAGTCCATGCTTGGCCATTGGGGCTACTGTATGCTTATACCCCATTACCTCTTATTCTGAAGTTCCTTCAGAGAGCTGGATGGCTGCAGTGCAAAGTCATTCTCCCTTCTGGCCACATCAAGTGTGGTTTCCCTTCCTATGGTCTCACTTGTTGGTTCCTCCATGGACTCTAGATCCATGCTTGGATCTGATTTCTCACCCGTCGGGCTTGTCCCTGCCCAACCTGGACAGTCTGAAGCTGACGGCATGGCTGCTCCAGTTCCCATGATAATCAGGACTCCCAGACTTTAGTCCCCTGTTGAGAATATTCTGGTAGCTTCTCTTAAAGCCTCCACTAGGAATCTCTACTATAGCAAGTGGAGACATTTTTGTGTTTGGGCCTCTTGGTGTAATCTGAACCAGTTTACTGCCCTTGTTCTGGTCATACTGGATTTTCTGGCCGATCTTTTTCGATCAGGCGCTAGTGCTTCCAACATCAAGGTTCAGCTGGCTGCCATCTCTAATTTCCATGTGGGTGAAAATAAGGTTGCTCTGGCTTCTGCCAAATTGTGTAAAGCTTTCCTGAAGGGCACTTTTTTTATTGCGACCACCAGTTAAAGAAACAGTGCCCCCCTGGGATCTGACTTTAATCCTTCAGGCTTTTACCTCCCCTCCTTTTCAGCCAGCCGGTTCAGTTCCGATGAAGTTTTTGTCATGGAAGACAGCCTTCTTGGTCACCATCACTTCAGTCGAGAGTTTTCAGAGTTGCAAGCTTTATCCTCCTTGCCCCCCTATTTGGTTTTCCACAAGGATAGGGTTTCACTGTGTATGAACCCTTCCTTTCTTCCCAAGGTGTCCTCAGCAGCCAATATTAATCAGTCTATCAATTTGCCAGTCTTCTTCCCAAATTTCCAAAATAGAGGCAATTTATTTTTTATTATATTTATTTTCATTTATTGGATGTCCATAGACAGCTTTGTTTTTACCTCCATAGGACTAAACCCTTCCGGAAGTTGCATCAATTGTTTGTATCCTTTTCTAAACCATTTTTGGGCAAAGCAGTTTCGAAAGTGTCCTTAGCAAGGTGGATAACTCTTTTTGTATTGCACAGGTTTATAAGGACAAAGGTTCATCTCCTCCTGGCGTATTGAAGGCTCATTCCACTAGAGCAATGGCCACTTCTGCAGCTTTCTGGTCAAGAGTTCTGTTAGACGATATCTGTGCGGCATTGACTTGGGCCAATTTGCACACAATAATCTCTCATTATAAATTGGATCTCATTTCTAGAGGGAGAGCATCCTTTGGCTCTGTGGTGCTCAGAAATATCCTTCCATAAGGGCCTCCCAGGAATATTAGTAGCTGGAGACTGTCCCATATGTGCAGAATGAATGAAGTCAACTACTTCAGATAAAGAGGTTATGTTCTTACCATAACGTTCCATCTGAGTAGTAGACTTCATTCTTCTGCACCTTCCCTCCCTCCATCCCCCTCACTCTTCAGGTTTTTCCAGTTTAGAATTGTGGTTATGTTGCCATTTAGTGTCAGCAAAGTCTATCTGGGGCTAGATAGGAGGAAGTGATGCAATATAGGTAAGGGAGAAGCTTTGAGCTCGGAGCTGATGCTTGAAAAGTTTTGCCGGCTCAGATCCGAATCGGATCCGTATACCCATATGTGCAGAAGAATGAAGTCTACTACTCAGATGAAATGTTATGGTAAGAACATAACTTTTTTTATCACATTTTCTATTAAGTTGTTAATTAAATACAAATACACATTAACTGTAATCCGTAATTATGGATATTTTACACTGTTCCAGACTATTGCTAGTCTCCACTTTTAAATACAATGACACAACTTAACTGTTCTGCACTTTTTGAGAGATTATTTCAGAACCTCATTCATAGTTCATAGGTTCATATTATTCATATCATTCATTATTTCAGAACCTCATAGTAAAAGAATTCATAATTACTTACACTTGACAATGATGCATTTCTCAGAATACACAAGAACTACTGTACATCTCACCCTAGTACAAGCCATGCCAAGGGCAGAGTGAGTGAGCCTTACACTACTGCTATCAAGGTGGTAGGAAGCTAGGTCCCTCTCCTTATAATAATCAGTCCCGGATGTTGCATTCAGCAGCTATGACAGTGATTGAATGTACAAGTAACAGATGTAGAGCTGTGCCTGATGAACTGCATTAAATTATCCTGCATGGTGATCAGTCCTTTTGGTGCATGACTGCTGAATAGCTCAGCCTATTCTGTTTTCATTTTATTTTCAGAAAAGGCAACACACCATTTTTGCTGTTTTATATACTCATGTTTACCCTGTAGCAAAGTTATTGCAGGAAATATAAGAATATCAAGCAAATAATTTGCAGAGTTTTTTTAATGCATGCTTCAAGAACTAAATATTCATGCATGTCTCAGTGCTACTAGAACAAAGAAATGGGAAAAAAAGGTGAAGTAAATATAAAGGGAGAGAAGGAAAGGAGAGAAAATTAAGGAATAACAGTCTTGTGTAGCCTGTGCTAGCTGATGGACAATACCTATACAATGACTCAAGCTATTTATGTATATAGTAGATTTCTCATCTAAAAACTATCTGAAATTTGAGTTAAGGCCAACAGTACATTCTGGGAATTGCTGATTATGAAATAGAAGGAAAAGAGAAAGGAAAAAAAAAGGGGGGAAGAAAATAAGGAATGGAACAGAAGGAAAAATGTTTTCAGATGACGAGTTCTCTAGATTTGGGAATTTTATTTAAAAGTCTTTATCTACCACACACACATTCACATGCCCACATTTTTCTGAAAGAATTTGTTTTATTTAACTGATTATATGAAATATTTAGCGACAATAACTTCTATATCTCTGCTCTACAAACTGTATATATCATAATGAAACCATAAATGAAATTGCTTTTCAGCATTCCTTACAGAGAAATTTACTTTTGTTGTTTTGCAACTTGTAAAACAAATTTGTAAATCCAGTATGTTGAAGAAAAAATATATATACATTTTATATCCGTAAATGAAGTGCAGAGTCAAACCCGGAAAATGTTTAACTATATTACATATATTGGCAAGGAAAGTGTAAAAGCATTCCCAGGGTTCAAACTATGAACTCATAGCTATGGAAGCAGCAAAATACATGTAGTTAACAGCTATCTTGTAATTATTAGCTAGTTAATAGTTTAGTTCTTGGTAACCATAACTGAAATTGTATATTCACCTTTAGTAAATTTTTGGGAATAGTGAAAGATTCTTGATATAGTTGGGGATAGGTACCACTGACAATATTATACTAAAGGTAAATAAAAGTGTATATACTTTATGGAAACCTCAACAACACACTCAGCTTATATGAAGAAACAAAAGTACTTTAATGCTACTTAATAAGCAGTAACTTAATCTTGCATCTTAATGTCCTAAATAAAAAATATTTTCTTTTTTGATTCATTAATATGTACTTAAATTAAAATCTCCTTTAAAGTTGTATATCTGTAGAGCTCAGATTGGCATAGATTGGTTGGATATGAAAGGTAGTCTGATAAATCTGTTTGTTAGAGTAGGAATTCTGTTACTGAAAATTGTTTGTGTTAATATATTTTATACAATATTTATTTTTATACAATATATATTTATACAATATTTTGAGTATTATTTTTTTCTACTAGGCCTGAATCCATTCTTACCAAATTCCTAAACCATAAATAATAATACTTTTGACTACATTATTTAATCTTTGTGCGTGTCTGTGTGTCTGTGTGTATATATGTGTATATATATTTATATATGAAATTGGTAAATACTAATAGTATTGCACATTATTTTATGGAACTAACGTTACTCTCTCTAAATACTAATGGTTTGAACAATCCAAGGAAAAGATCAAACTTGATAAGATGTATGAAAAAAATGCAGATGATCTTCAAGATACACTCATTTCAAAACATCTGAAAGTAACATTTGAAATCCTAATTACTTAATATGTATGATTTAACTTACAAAACAGACTAGGGCGCTAATGATTCTTAGGAGAAGTAATACTATTAATCCCCAAATTATTCATAAATATGAAGATCAAGAGAGACTTATTTCTCTTGTCTTAAAATTTAGTAAAACTTGGGACATTGGTTAATCTTTACTCCAGTGCAATGAAATCAATAAAGATCACTAAAAATATCTTATCACAGGTATTTATAAGGGTAACTTTAATATGTGGAGACTTTAATTGTATTCTACACATTTCTGATGTAAATAAGAGTATTCTAAGACTTGGTTGTACTGCAAAATTTCTTAATAAAATGGATTAAGGCATTAAATTTATTTAATACATTAAATATAAAAAAAATAAAGTTTTCACATAAAGATCATAGATTTGGTACCAAAACGAGAGAGAATATTTGTAGCTCAAGAATTAATTTAAAAAAAATGTTTATCATACTCCCTTCCCCTATGTCTGACCATAACACACTCATTCTCAAGTTTCAAACAGACTATAATTATAATAAGCTAAATTGTACAAACTAGGATCACAGCTTGTTCACAAAAAAATAGACTTCAAACCATGGCTTACTATAGAATTATTTTTTTTTCTGGAAAGGATTTACACACTAAGTCAACACAATTATGATTAGGGATGCATTAAAAGCTTACATATATTGTAAAATTCTTACATGATTCAAAAACAAAATTAAAGAATGGGACTCTGTTTTTTATATTTTGTAATTCTATCAACTTTTACTATTTTTAAATCTAGTGATCACAAAAGTACTTCTGGTATTAAAAAGAAAATAGAAAATCTGAATAAAGAATATACATATATTTTCCAACAAGACAAATATGGCATTAGAAAGATTGAAAATAATCTAAAATATGCATAATGTATCAATGGGGTTAAAATGTATTCCAAGTTCAGAAATACTGTTAAAATTATTACATGAAGATGGAAATGACTGTCTGACACAGGAGACTCACTTGAATCCCTTTAAATATCATTATGCAGACCATTGTACATCTAATAACATAAAGGCTATCTTTTCAAAATTAGACACCTTTTTTCCAAATATTAAGAAAATTCCAGAAAAAATAAAAATAGATCTTCAATCATGGATTTCATATAAGGTAGTCAAACTTAAACTGTTTAAATCTAATAAAGCCCCAGGAAGATGTGGCATTATTATATAATTAGGTAAACTTACCATCTGTTGCTTCTCTTTTCCACAAACCCACAAATAAAGTTCAAATGCAAGGAAGCATTCCTCTATCTTGGAGATATTTATTGATTTACTCACATTTTAAAAGAAAATTAACTATCAACAATACTGTAGTTCTTGCAGACAAATCTCTCTTCTTAATAATGATTACAAGATGTTCATTCCATTATTTTTGATGCAATAAAAATTCCACTGTACCAATCAGGATTTATACATAACAGACATACACATGATGATATGATAATATTAACCCTTACTGAATTTTTAAATAGAAGTAATGAAGCTCTGATAATTGTTTTGGATATAGAACAAGCCTTTAACTCTTTAAACTGGGATTCCTTGTTTAAAGTTCTAAATCATTTTGATTTCCCTTCTTCCTTTCTTACTCATAAATAAATATATTATATAATTTAGCTTATATCAATCTAGGTCCCCCTATAACCAAAAGCACTAAACAGGGTTGTTCCATATCACCTATTCTGTTTGCACTTGCCATTGAAATTTTTGCTATACTAATATGAAATCCAAAGATTAATGATCTTCTTAGTTATAACCAATATAACTCCAAAATTATCTGCGGATATTCTGCTTGCATTGTCTAACTCAAATGTTGCACTATCTGAATTAGATTCTTTAATAAACAATTTTTAAATCCTTTCTGGGCTTCAGTTTAAGAAACTAAAATCAAAATACATGGACTTGAAAAAAAAAGAAAAACATTCAAATCTGTAAAAATTATAACATTTGTAAACAAGTAAGGTCTTGTTTTTGGCTGTCGGGTTTTATGATACTATAGAGAAGACAAAAGTTACAAATTATAAATTAAAATGCTATAGATGGAGTATGTATTTCCTTTAAGGATGGTTACAATTAATAAAAATGATTCTTCCTAAAATTTTATATATAGCACAAGCCATCACTATGCCTCCTGAAAATCATTTCCTTAAGGATATAAATAAACTTTTATTAACATTCCTTTGGTTCCCTAACAAATAGAATCGCTTTAACACATTAGTCCATGAGATCAAGGAGGATTAAATTTTCCAGGTTTAAGGCCTCAAGTTTCAAAATCATTATAAACTGGATTGACTCAAATTGGACCTCAAATTGGAAATCTTTACATTCAGCCATACTGCAAAATAAAATCACTTAACCTTTCATTTAAATGATCATTCTATTAAACACTGGTATCGTCTGTTGCAGTATACAATATCATATATCAAAACCTACAAACAAGATGTTATCTTTTTATAACTTTACATTTATGTTAATACATTTCCTAGCCATCAAGATTTGGTTTGAGTTACTAACGCATTTCAGTAAACCAAAGAATTTTCCTGACAAAATGCACCCATTTTTATCTATTGGTAAACCAAGAACTTCATTTTTTGGCAACAATGCATTAAAGATCATAAAGTAATAGGGGTCCAGCATGTTATGGATAACTTTGATCTGCCATTTCAAGATTGATTACTTTTACACAGCATTATATCTTATTCTCAAGATCTTTATAGAATAATTTAATAATTCTTCCTTTGAAAAATAAACCAAACTTTATATATATATATATATATATATATATATATATATATATATATATATATATATATATATGAAATCTTGTATAATGATTTTAACATAGAGAACATCATCCCAAAATTGTATAAAATATTAACTACAAAAGAAAACATAAATATTGGCATTACTATAGGACAATTATCATGCTTATCTCAAGAAATTCAATCCTTCTATCCTATTATCAAATTTACTTACTTCATGGTCACAATACTAGAAATATACACTTGGAATTTTTTACACAGAGCCTTTTTAATGCCAGATAAGTAAGCTACATTTAGCAACTCAAAGTATCGTTGTTGGAGATTGTTCTCAAATCTGTAAGACTGGTTGCGTATTTTTTATGGTTGTGCTAATTTGTAACAGTTTGAGTGATATTGGCAACTTTTTAAAAACTCTATTCTTTGAAATATTTACACTAACTAAAGGTTAAGTCTTATTCAATTTTATTGAGGGTCATTTGGAAAAATAACTTTTATGGACAATGCTTGCAATTATTAGAAAATATATTTCCACAAAATGAAATTCCAAAATGTCTCTAATTTTTGAAGACTATTTATCCTTTCTAAAAGAAGAGCACTCAATGAGATCAAGATTAAAGAACTCATAATCTATCCCAAGCCCTTTATCAACAATCCTTGGAGAAAATTTGTATCTCTCATTAAAACTCTGCATATGGACTCTAATGCTCTCTAACAGAATCTATAATAGTATTAGTGTTTACTTCTCACACTAGTGTTTTTCTGTACATTTTACTTTATGTACATTTAGCAAGAATGAGTAAACAATGTATATAGTTAATTCTGTGTAATTTGATCATCAGTTTGTTATAAATGTTGCATAATTTGTGTTAATAGAAAAATAAAAATTATTTGAGTAAAAAACAGAAAACTAAACTTGTATCTACTCCTCCTGAATGTTCTTTGGTTAAGAGTTATTGGGTCTGCCATAGGTTTAATGCAGGCTGTTTTCTTGTAAAGTAGTTTCTGGTAAAAGAAAAAAGGATTTCTCTCTTCCTTAAGAATTTTGAATCGGAGCAGGGATGGATACAGGATTTTTTCCTCAGATTATTGATTCAAACTCTGAGGAGAGTTCAGTTTTTGATCCTCCCGAAGGAGTATATTTCTGCTTAAAACTTACACTTGCACACACATATCTGTATTACAATAAAGATTTGTACTATGTATCTTGCATGTCAGCTTTAAAAGTGTTAGCCCCTAACAGCTGTCCACCCTCAACAACTTGCGTTTGCTAGATTGCGGTGGGTGATCTGAACCCCCACCCCAAAGACTACAGCAGACTAAATACCGCATCAGTTCCTGCAAATGCATGCAGACTTATCTTTTATTCAGTGTAGTTGTGGACTGAACCCCTCCCCATCCCATAGACTACAGCAGAATAAATCCAGCATCCAGCCCTGCAAACACATACAGGCTTTTCTTTTGTTCAATGTAAGGGGAATTTACTTGTTCTGTTAGTCATGTTCTCTTGAAAATGGTACCAGGTTTAATGTATCTTCTCTGCTTGGCCAGTACTACGTGGCCTGCTTTTTGGCTGTTATTAACTGGAATCAGAAATAGCCTCCACTGCACCGTAATCTCCCCCACCCCTCAAATTGCACAACACCCTACTCTTGCTGACAGTCTGCGCTTCAATTGTATTTTCCAGCTACTGTTTTTTGGGACTCTCCCTCTTTGCCTGTACAGGCAGTTCTATGTTGATTTGTTTCTTCCCGTTTTATACCCTTAAGTTTTCACTAAGTAATGAACAAACAACTTCTATTTGTAGCTAATATAAGCTCTCACCCATTCACAGTTGGTATATATTTTTTTCTTAAGAGTGAAAGTAGTATCCAATGTGGACTCCCTCCACCATCATTTTTTTTTCTTTTGTTATACAATGTTGTAGCATCTTCCTTCTAAACTACTTCTGCATTTAAAATGCTTACCAAATCTCTAATTTAACATGTTTGGAGAGTTTGCACCCAACAACTACCCACCCTCAGTGACTTGCACTAGCCAGGTAATATGTGGGACTTGTATGTCCTTTAAATTTAAATATCTAAATGCTGTAAATAAAGTACTCTTGACTGTAGTTTTTAACTGTGTTCTCTGGCAGTATGTGCTCATTTCACCTGCCTTGAAATTAACTCCTTGAATATGTTCAAATGATTATGGTTTTAATAATGTTATATTCAGCAGAGAACATCCAATTGTATTGTTTAACTCTGCTTGATTGGGAATTCTGTTATTTCACCATCCTTAAAATCAAGTAGTTAAAAGTAAACTCCCACATTTAAACTGTGTTCTGGAACTAATTTCTTTCAAATGCGATTTATGCCTTTGAGTTTAACACTGTGTACTGTTTTTGTAATATGGTCCCACCAACATGCTTAGTTGCAATACAAGTAACTTGCTTTCTACGCCACTTGCAATTTAGTTTTGTACTGCACAGCATTATCTTGCTAAGGATCAAACTATATCATCACGTTGCCTACATCTAAGTTGAGTTGGCAATGACAAGCTGACACGTGTTGCTTGATTCTTTTGCTGTAGTGCTTTTACAATTCTTGTTTGCAATGTTTATTTTCTGAGAGTTACTGTGGTGCTTAATGTTCCGTTTCAGATGCATTCTTTGCTCATCTTATTTTTTTTTGTCTGTACATAGCTGATTGAGCTAATAGTGCTGCCTTGGTCCTCCAGTTCAACTCGCTATAAGCCACCCGTTGCATATCTGATCCTTAGCACATAAAGAAAATGTATTTTTTCCTTCTCTGTGTCCCTCACTCTTTATCTTAAACTATTCTGCCTTATCAGTGTAGTAGAACTGTAATCTCCATTGTCCTCCTTTCTTTAACGGTCTCAATCTGCATATATACCATGTCTTTTTGGTGCTAAAGCTGCTTAATTTTGCCTGCTTTACTTTTATACATCTTGCTTTAACAGATAACGATAGAATTTTGTTATATTACAGATAGTTGTGGACTGAAACCCCAACCCTACAGACTACAGCAGAATAAATACAGCATATAGCCCTGCAAACACATGCAGACTTCTGTTTTATTCAGTGTAAGGGGCATTTATTTATTTGGTTACCTTAGTGATGGTCCGTCAGAAAACAGTACCAAGTTTAATGTTCCTTCTCTGCTTGGCCAGTACTTAGTGGACTGCCTTTGGATGTTTCAACTAGAATCACAAATAGCCTCCTTAATCTTTCCCCTCCCCTTCCCTCTAATAAGTTGCACCCTACACTTGCTGGCAGCCTGCACTTAATTGCTCTTTCCAGTTACTGTTTTACTGCTTTTGTAACTCTCTTTGCCTTTATAGGCATTTTTGTATTAGTTTGCTTCTTCCCTTTTTCATCCCCTGACATTTTCACTAATTAATCAACAAACAGCTTCTACTTTGAGTATTAAATGTGGTTAGCTTTAAAAGTTGTTTTTTCTCATTTTTCCAAACTTTTTTTCCTAATTACCTTACTGTACTGCCTATCTCACACACCTCTGCAGTTTGCATACTCTAAAATACTTAAATCCCTTCTTTCACCTCAGTACTTCAGTATAATTTTATTGCCCATTCCTGTGTAACTTGCAGATTGTCTTTTTTCACCCATGGCAGCTGTACCCACTTCTCAGTCTGCTCCGTACACCTTCACTATGCTTTGACTCACTGCATTTCATCTTAACTTGTACCACCCTGTCCTCCACCACCTGCAACAAAACAACCAACTAAATTCAGTGAGGCATCCAACTGCCCTAACTCCTCAACTTGCAAACTTTTATCACAGACCCACATAACTCGCTCTACCCAGTGTACTACAACAAAAAATAGAAATACCTTTCACCCAGCTACCTTTATCTTGCCCTGACTTAAATATAATATCCTAATCCTCCAGCCTACTCTCACAATTATACTAAGTTATACTCACCATTATGTATAATATGCTACTCCTTCAGCCTACTCACAATTTATAAGTAGACTCACCATTGCCACATCCTACCACATCTTCATTCTACCCATTTCTCTATTTTTCACAACTCTATGCTCCTAATCAACAAACACCCACCCATCATGTACAAAACTGCACACAGTATCTACCTATCAGGAAATCAGGGCCTCTTCATTTACACCTACGTCAAAGAGAACAACCAGACCCAAGTTTCAGTAGCAGATCTAAGAGATAAATATGAAAAATGGTACAACTTCACTCACCATGCTTCCACTCTCCCCTTCTGTGGAGACAGCACTCAAATCCTGAACTGTCCCTTAAACCAGCCAACCCCCATTTAATCCATCAGCTCCCACCATTACCAACACACAACCCACTAATTCTAATCGGTCTACTATTAATGCCCATAAACCACAGAACCATCTGTGATGTTATGAGGTAGTACCATCTGTACCAAGGAGAGTAGGCCAGTACGTGGGTACATATACCAGCAGAGCAAGCTGGAGTTTTGTCAAGAATTTTGACCATCACACTGATTTGTACAGATGTTTGAGTTAAAAATATATTTGTAAAGTTGCTTGTGTTTAAAAATGCATCAACAGTGGATCCTGCTGCACAGAAAAAGAGATGTACACGTATGTCAGACAGTATTATAACTTGATTAAATTTATATGTTTATCAGAGAACCCTGGAAGGGGGTGCGTGAAATTGTTACAGCTTTCAGATGCTGCCACAGATCTTGGCAAAGTGCTGTGTATATTACACCAGTGTTAGATGACCTGAGGTGATGCCATACTCCTAACCAGCATCTGGTTTCATTGGAACCCTCACAGCACCACTTTGGAACTTGACAAAGATTTCTGATGGGATATACATCTCGTGCATCTACACAGACAGAGACATTATCTGTCTTTTGCTGTGGTAAGACACTCGCACACAAGCTTGCCTTGCTTTAGTAAGTAGTTGGGGAACTATAATTCTTTAGTCAGGGACATTTTAGTGCAAATTTGAGCAGTTTCTCACAGATGCAGGAAACAATATTAACTGAATAATTTTTTATGTCTCTGGTTGAAACTCTGTTTATTGTATTCAGTATTCTCCTGTTTTCAGTATCATTAAATATTTTAATACCTTTCATTGTGGGTGGTCCTTTAGAGAATATTTTCAACATCTTGACCATACTTGTGCTTGTTTTTAGTATCAATGTGGCCCCTGTGAAAGCCTTGCTGCTTTGGTCACACCCCTCCATTTGTATTGGTATTAGTTTTACACAGTATAATTGTGTTCTCTTTGTAAGAGCCTTAGTCTAGCTGGCTGGTGGCAGCGTGATTACCTCAGACTCTGGGCAGAAAGGGCAACAGCTAGTAAATCTGTGACAACTTTTATCAGGTGTGTGAGAAACTCAAATATCCACGTGTGTGCATCCGCTCCTGGGGAAAGGGAATCGGAGCTCCGAAGTGGACAGTGTAGTTTTTTGTGGTTCTGAAGAGAGAAAGCGAGTCCAGCCCAAGGTTTGGAGCATGGTTCCTATGTGCTGTTGATGGAAATTGTGCTTAATGCAGGGGGTTGCATCTGAAAATACTGTGTGAATCCATATCTGCTCTTAGTGACCATCCCTCACCAGAGTCAGTGGAGAAGCATAGAGTCTCCTTGATTGCTGGCCTGGAACATCACACATCTACAAGAAAATTCCAGATCTCCATGCATCCATTGCAGCACACAACTCAGACATTCTAATCCTCACTGAAACTTCTAAAACTATAAAGATGAAGAAATCCTTCCCCCAGGATACAATATAACAATAAATGATAGCGTGCACAAAAAGCTGGGGTGATTGCACTACTATTTAAAAACACACAAATTATTACCAGATACCCACTGAGTCACTCCAACTATACCAAAACAGAAATGTATATTATCCTGCTACACCTGAACAAGTGCAAAACTGCTTGCATTGCTGCCTTTTGTATTTTCTGAGGCAACAACATACCCATCCTCTAAGACCTCCTTCAATGGTTTTCCACAAATGTAACTAAAAAAATTATTCTACTTGGGGATGTGAATATAGATTGGATTATGGGCTTGTAAACACTAATTCCCCTACCCTCTCTATTCTGTTTAGTTTTAGTCACATAATCACCTCGCCCACTAGAATTAACAAACACAGTAAAAGGCATTCACTACTAGACTGGATTCTTGCCACCTCACCCTCTGACATAAACACCTTGGTTGACTGCCAATCAACATCCATCACCATCTCCCTACATGTATTAAAAGGCAAACTAACTACACCACCAAAGCATACAGTATTAATACAGTATTAAAGCAAGTGCATACAATGTCTTTAACAGACACCTTTATAAACTACCTCTCCTGATGCAACTGGAATATTCCTAGTGTTTTGTTAAAAAAAAAAAAAACTTATCCATTTCAATAAAACATTCCTTAACATATTAAATGAGTTGGTTCCTGTAAGAACAAAAAGAACCAAAGGTAACCCTGCTCCATAGCTCAACAAAGAAACCAAACAGCTCTTGCTAAATAGAGACAAAGCCTGAAAGTCGTGGTATAAAATTAAAAGGCAGCAAAAGTGGCACATTTTTAGACAACTTGACTGCTTGTTTACAATCAATTTCTAACTAGGCAAAATTGCATTCTTTCACTCACTTCAAGGCAAACATCACCATAATCCCAAGCAATTCTGGATAACCATTAAAAACCCTACTATACCCTGGTTTATTTATATATACTAGCTAGCACAAAAAAGGAAATTTTATTTTCTTTTTTGTGAAGTTCTGGTGCTGTCGATATTAGTGACATAGTTCAACACACCCCTTCATTCAATTTTTCATTTCTCTGCTAGAATCTAATCCGCCCTCCCATCTCTCTACTAACAATACCTGCGATATCTCTTTTTCCACCGAATACCTACCTCTGTTATCAAACATTACCTTCAAAAACTGAAAACCACTTTGACAGTTGCTGACAAACTCCCACCTAAGTACCTTATGTTAGGTGTCTATGTCCTGGCATACCCAATCTCAGTACTTATAAATAGATCTTTCACAGAAAACTATGTGCCAACTATCTAGAAAAAAAATCACATTATACCACTTCATATAGGTGGATCAGCCACAGACTTCTCCAACTACTGCCCTATTGCAATTCTCTCCTGTCTACCCAAAATCTTAGAAAGATGCATACACTCCTAACCCATCTCATAAAGAACAAACTACTCTTCCCCACATAACATGGCTTTTGACCACATCACAGTGCAATAGCTCTACTTAGTTTCTCAGAAAATACAAATACCAACAGAACCAATGGTAGCTGAATACCTCCCAGTTCCTTGATTGACAAAGTATCCCACCAACTCCTAATCAATGAAATATATTCCCTGCCACTGTATCATTCAGCTCCTACCTGATTCTGTATCTCTCTCTGACAGTCAACAAGCCATAAAATAGAATCGGGACCTATTCCACTTCCTTCCTGTTTCTGCTGGTGTGCCACAAGCATCAATACTCTTCACTGTAATTCATAAACAACTTGCACAAAGGCAAAAAAAAAAAACTGCCACCCTAGTACAATATGCCAACATAATCATCTGCTCAGCCTTAAACCTTCCAGTACTTCAGCAAGTGACTCGACTCCTTTACTTTTATAGAATTGTGGCTAAAGGCTGATGAGCATAACCCTAGATCTCGTACACAAATCTGCACACCCTTTAATATTAAACACGACCACCATAGAAACTACTAGGAGTGATGATACACGATAACCTATTTTTTTCCTGCATATCACCCAGGCTGTAAGAAAACTGATCAAAAAGGGGGCTTCCTCTACCAAAACAAACCCTTCATCTGACTAGAAAACCTTAACACCATCCTACCTTCTCTGTCTCACCCATATTAATCAACATTCAAGCCACCCTACTAAGTAAATGAGAGGCATACTTTAACAAAATATCCAGTTTTTCAGCTAATGCATTCTGTATGCACCAGTGCTTCGCACTAAAGGAGCTCAACTGATTAGAACTACCTAATCACCTTACATTCACCCAGCTTCAAATTACCAACAAAATACACCAGCAACACATGTGCCCTTATCTGCAAAACATTCTCAAGCACTACTCCCAACCATGTTGCATTCACTCTGGTAATCAGACCCTAATAATAACTTAAAAATCCTGTGACACAGCTGGAGACTGTTTATACTCATGCTATGTCACCAGACAGTGGAACTCTTTGCCTTTCCCAGTAAAACAAGACCACTGTGCAGTTAGCTTTAAGTAAATCTAAAACAGCACCTACACTGCTCTTGGTTCTGTTCTTTTTCACATCCTGACTGCTTTCTCTTGTATCTCTGGAAAATTGCCAGCCCCTAACTTTCTAGCTCTCCTATCTTATCGTGTAAATAAATCCAAAATCTATAACTCTGTATTGCTTTTCCTCACTGCTTTGTAAATGAAATTTGTGTATTGCTATATATTTAAACACAACCTGTTCATCTTTGTATATCACACCTACAGAAATCAAATTGTATTAACCTCCGTCTTGATTGTCTTACCCATTGGATAATTCTAAAACCCAATTTCTACTGTTCAACTGATTTTTTTCTCTAAATCCTTTGTAATTTTTTTAACTGCAATGGAGCTTTTATCCCAGGGCCTCTGCTGAAAATGGGCCCGAGTGCCCAGTCAAACCCTCTTGGTAAACAAAAAGGCAGTACATAAACATTTTGTGTGCATCTGTCTCTGTCATGATCTCCTTTAGTATAAAAACTAACCTAGTATCCCCAATAAACTCCAAACCTATAAAGAAGTTTGCCAAGGCCAATTACCTCAGACTAAGTGATGGCTTATTAAACTTCCAAGTCCAACCAAACCCGGATGACAGAGGCCTATTCTGTGCTGTAAACAAAAGCACTTTACAACCACATTCATAGCTGCATTGTTGAGGTAGTGCCTGTGAGTCAAAAGTTATGTCAATGGCAAAAATAAAACACCCTGGCAGAGCCCTAACATAAATAGGCTGTTCAACAAAAGAAGCAAAATCTTCTGCAAAGCCAAGGAGGACAGAAAAAATAATGCAAACACGGTCACCAGTCTAAAAAAAAGAGACCTGGTGAAATCTACCAAAACAAACAATGAGGCAAAGATAGCCTCCCAGGTTTAAGATAACCATAAAGGCTTTTTTAATTATGTTCATAACCTTGGTGGAAATGCTCAGCAGTGTGCCAAGTTGATTATGAATTGTAACCCTTGCATCTAGCCTGAAACTGTAGCAAACTTGTGCTGGCTAACAACTTCAGTTCAAATTCTTCTCCCATCACCTCCTACTGCACTCAAATACTAGTAAATATCCTCCTACCAGTCATTAATCAGGAACAGATCCTTACTGCACTCACTAAAGCCAAAAACACAGCCTCCATGGGTTATGACCACATTCTAGGATGCTTCTTAAATGGATTAAAACAGAATCCATCAGGGCCACTAGAAACCCTCTTTAACCACAGTCTCTAGGTGGGCTTTGGACCCCTTGTGCAGAGGGACAACTGTTGCATTCCTCCATTCAACTGGGACAATCAACAGACACAGGAAACTACAGACCCATAAGCTTGACCAGACTTTTCTGCAAGGCCATGGACAGTATAATGGACTTGATAAATCCCAACATAAGAATTGTCCAAGCACTGGATCAGACCCAGTTTGGCTTTGTCTAAGAAAGGTCTTGCCTGGTCAAGCTGGTAGACTTGTTTAAAAGTTACCAGAGCCATTGTTGAAGATAAAATGATACACACCACTGATCTAGACCTGGCCAAAGCTTTCAACACAATCCCCCACTGTGGGATCATAGATAAACTTACTGCATTAGACATGCTCCCTACATAGTCAGGAGGATAGCAGACTGTCTCACTGACAGGATACATGTTGTCCAGATCTGTGAATCCCACTTGTAAGAAACCTATAATTAGAGGTGTCCCTCAAGGATCACTGTTGGGACCCCTCCTATTCGGTATATATTTTGCTGAAGTGAAGGTCAATGTTGGGGGGCCTCTGGCTCAGCAAGTTCACTGATGACTAAGTTGGGAGAAATCACTTTATCCCCAAAATGATGCTGACAACCTACAAACAGACCTAAAAATGACAAATAACTGGTGCTAAAACCAATAGTCTCAGATTAAATGCTAGAAAGTATGTAATCATAGCCATTGGTAAATCAGATGTCCCTGTAAATTATAATATTGATAGCACAACCATAAAAGTAGACCCAGTGGTGAGGGACTTGAACACAGATAACAACCTAAACTTTGACTGCCAGGTAGCTATAGTAATGAATGTATCCTCCTGAGTGGCTTGTATTAAGTAAAAAAAATGTCATCAAGGTCAAAGGAAGTCATAGTGCCATTGTCCTTGGCCATAACCAGGCCCAAAAAAGATTACAATGCTCCCTTCTGCATATACCTAACAAGTCCCCAACACCAATTGGTTCAGCCCCAGATGTTTCTCAAAAAAAAAAAAAAAAAATACAATGCGGACTGACCTAAAGGCCCTACTCTTTCTCAAATCATTAAGAAGTAACTTATGCCTGACCTACAAGACATTCTCTGATCCAGCTCTGATGAAAATGCTACATACTTAAGAGAAATATTTATACAAGGGTTACATTTTCCATGGGCCTAAACCTTATTTGTGACTTTAAAGAACTTGCTGGAGAGTGACTCTTATCAAAAAGGCTACCTCATCCTTGAAAAACAAAATGCATCCCTCACTTTCTCTTCGAAAATAATTTGGATAAATGTATGGAGAGCAGAACATTTACTCCCAGGGTACTGCCCATATCCCTTATGGACAGAGGCAGTTTGTAAAATGACTCAGGACTCCAAAACCCAAAGACACACTACAATGATACTAACCCATCCCATATCTTGAGAATTAAGATATGATATTGTCATATCCTGGGCATTATTGGCTAGGTTCGTAAAGAATCTTGCACCATTAGCCTGGTAATCCCATGTGAACCTATAACCTATTGTTACACAAACTATTTGCATCAAATAAAAATTAATTTTTTGACATTTTTGAATATGAGCACTTTTCACTGCCTAGTAACATTTTTTACTTGGAAGCAGTCTCTATGTCTCTCCATTATTGGGATGCAATGTTTAGAGTTTTTAACCATTTATATTAGTTCCTGGGATTCTTTTTGTGCAGTGCTTGCTATACTTCAGCTTTACTTAAAGACATTACTTCAGAAGCTTCTCTCTGCAATTGATCATCACATTTCTCACAGTCTGCAGGAGTGGATCCCCCATCAGATAGTCAGATTGATTCTCCATTACTAAAACTGTGCTACAGCACAAGGGGGGTATTGCACTCCTATATGTGCCATACTTTAGATGAGTTCTTAAACTGATGTCCCATCTGCTTGCATTGGTAGTAGTGTAGAGAGATGTAAAAATATCCCATGGAAGTTAATGAAAAAAATTAGGGAAAGTTCCCTGGTGCTTTGGCCAAATTCTACTTAGTTGGTGTGAATACCACTTTTGATCTGCCTGAAAAAAGGACACTAGCCTAGTAGGACTAACTCGCATAACAGAGTGAGTAAATAGATTTTGTGTAATTACATATAGCTGCTTCACAACTGAAGATGCATACCAAAGTCCTACACAATTCCCAAAAGCCATACATATGCATTTTTAACTTGTGTACAATCGTGTACCTGAATGAGGCAAAGTACACAGCAGGTATGGAAGTGATGTACTGTTGGTCGTTTACTATCATAATCCTGAATTGGACTTGGTCAGATGATCATATCATCGACCCACGCCCGTCAAAACTGATGGCCTGAAACTCGGGTAATGTTAAATTACAAATCAAATGCAATTTTGGGATGAACAATAACATGGGTCGATTTTAGGGGCGAGTTTTGATTTGTACTTTGACATTGTCATCATTTGACCTCTGGACTTCGTTCAAAGTGGATTCAACTGAATCCACTTCAAAATTATGATAGTAAACTACTGTTGACACACATCAAAGGACAAAGCAATACAAGATATGCTTCAATATACAGAACCCAAGGGGCATTAGGTGCTGATAAAATCATTTTATTGTTTTAATAGCAAGTTATCTGTTTGCAGAGCTGATGTCAGCCAAAAAAAGTGGTTGATTAATGCTGTCTGTGTGCCACTGCATAGCAAGCAAGATAATGATAAAACAGATATGCAATATTGCATACAACAGCTGAGTTCTGTGCACAAAAGCATTTGATTCTAATCATTGTCACTTTCCATGACACAGTGACATTAGGAATCTCCCAGTAATGAGAGTTTCTCCAATACCATCTCCCAATGTGCAAATTGCAGTTGCAGTTATGGCCAAGGAACCCAGATGTCTAAGAACTGGACATGAATGAAGATAAAGGATTACAAAGCTGCCATCTTCTAGTGCTCTAGTACGTAGCGTGATGTGTTTATAATGGCACTTCTGCTTGTGATATGTCTAGTTTAGATGCATGGTATGGTCACCTATTCTTATCCAGTCTGGTACAGATACAAAATCCTGTCACATATCTTTACCCATACTATACTTCCATGATATTTGTGCCACAATTGGCAATTGTCCAGCTCGCTCCCATCCCATCACATGACTCAGTGTGTCTGCTGTCATATAGGCATGTCTTAACTACTGTCTGATGTGCTCAGAGTATACCAGGCACCATGTGCATGGACTCTGTTGGATGAGGTTGTTGGTGTATGACTTGTACTGGAACGCAGAAAACTGTATCATGGTGTTATTTGAAGCACTATTATGCATTGCACTCATGACAGTACTCCTTATTCATGCAATTCACAATCCAAAGGACAGATGGTGCGGCAGTGACACCACTTCCTTTTTATGACTTTATATTTCAAAATACTATCTGGACTGCATAAGAGACTGTTGGTTCGTAGTCTCATAAGTGGAATTTACAATGTATATGAATTTGCCCCTCCCATTTTCTTTCATGTGGACTGACTGTGACACCGTTTGCTTTGTGGAACTTTGACATCCGCATATTTCTGTCATAAAAGTGCCTGCATTTCCTTCTACATAGCTCTCCATTGTACATATGAACTATGAAAGATCTTGTCTACTTTTTCCAATGAATTCAGTTTCGGCTTCTGTTTGAAGAGTCATCATTTCCTTGCTATCTGATTTTTCAGGCCTAGGTACTGTTGAGGCAGGTAATTTTTAACATTCAACATTTTGGCAATTGAGCTTGGAGGATCCCTATAATGGAGAATTTCTATAACTGAGATGACCATCTTCACAGCCTCTTTACTGTTGTGAGATTCTTAATCGTATATCTCTACCTCTTAAGAGGCCAGTGTGGAAAATGGACCCTAGTAATGTGTGGCAAGCAATCAAAAATGTGGGGCATGCTATTTTTGCACTGTGCAAAAACACGCCATTTCCTTGGAGCCTGGACAAATCTGAGCAGACTCTGGGACAAATCCAGAATTAATAAGGAACCCTTAAATATTTCTATTACCTTGAGATGTTAACAGAATAAGAGAATGTGAATTAATTAACATTTTCACAAGTAACAAGTTTATAATTCTAGTTTGTCATTTGTGTAATTCACAATCTTTTCTCCAAAAGTCATTCCTTTTAGGAAGGATTAAAAGGGACAGGGGTAATTGATTCAAAATCAAGGACTGTTCAACACATAAAGAAAAGCAAAGCGAATAAAAAATAACCAAATGCGGACACTTACGGAAAAGCCCTGCTCCTGTCTGAGCTCTAGAGTGTACACATACAGCCACTTAACTCTGACCAGTTATGGGAGCAAAGCAGCTGCAGCTCCAGCATAAGTCCATAACCCATCAACAGCAGACAGACGGGAACAAAAAATCCAAAGCTACAGCTTCCAGCAACCCAGTGACAGCATTACTATGACTGTCCCACTCCTAACTTAAGTGAAAAAACAAATCTTGCTTGGTGCTCAGCTAACTGTGATGCATTACAGTAGCTGCTCGGTGCCTCATTGCCCAGTCCCCTAACTCTGTCTCCTGCTGGCAGATGAACTGTATCAAGTCTTTCAAACTTATAAATGCCCTTTTTTTTCTTAAGCTAGAGCTGATCCTGCAGCCATCTCTCCTACTGCTCCTGCTTTGAACAGGGTCCTGGCCACCCTAACCTAGTTTCAAGGCGTAAAGAGGATAAACTGATAGACAGTTGTCTTCATCTTAGTTTAGCCTATAGAATGGCAATTTATCAAAGCTATATGTGGAAGTTTATGCTGATGTGTGGTTGGCTTGAAATCTATCTGCCTTCCAACCTCCTGAACTAGGTCCTACAAGAATCCGATTAGACTAATCTGTTTCAATTATCTAAATATATCTTAAGTATGTATAATTGTGCTGATACTGTTTCTAGGGCTTCTGCTTTGGCTACCCTCTTGAGATATGTCTGGGTATGTAACCAAAAGCTTTCAGATTTATAGTCTGGAATTTTGAATCCCCCACCCACAACTAAAAGGTTAGATCAGATAAATCCAAAGTGGTACATTGGTATCCCTGGAATTCCTAGCTATCCCCTTTACAATTAGATGACCGCAGATCACATTGGTTTAAAATGATAGTGCGTTTTGTACTACTTAACCATTTTTCTAATTTGCTCCTTTTATACTGTCTTTTACTTGTATTGTTTTGGGAGTTCATTATTACTAGACTGTGCGTGTTTTTTCAGAACATCTAGAAGAGCTTTAATGACCTTTATTGAAGACATTACCTCATGCAGTTTACACTCATGGACATATTTGATAATCCACTGTCTGTTTACCCCTTTTATGCCTAAGCAGAAAGAATCTCAAAAATAATTGGTCACAGTACAGAGCCATGTGGGAAACTATGGGTAACTTTTCTTTGAAGAGACAACCTTATCCCCACCTTGACTTTTGCATCCTGTTGCATAACAGAAGCAGTGCCATGGTAGAACAAATGTGGCAGCTGCCCAGGTGAAACGTCTTGGGACATGATATGGTCTTCAGTGCATTTTAAGTTGAGGAAGAGGATGACACTGGACACCAGATTAGCTAGCTGCACCTCTGTTCCCTGGTGTTTTACCTACTGAGTTTTGTTTATATTTAGTCTAATGGTCTTGGTATTAAATGCCTTAGAAATGTCAAAAAAAGGAATATACATGGCCATCCCTTCATTAAGTGCCTGCGTTCATTTGTAATAATGATACCTGATTCAAATTGCAAGATCAACCCCTAATTAACTTGTACTGAAGTTGGTGGTTGGTCCCCTTGTCTTTTTTGAATAAGCATCATGGCAGTTGTTACAATCATTTTAATATCGCTGCATTTCTACGTTAAAGCTAGTAAGTTCCTGAATTACTTTTGTTTTTCTGTTATTGTAGCTGTATTATTTCCCAGAAAATGTCAAGTTCTTCCAATAACTCTTCCAACTACTCTTGCAAATGTGTCCTGCTCTACATATCTGTGTAGGTCCATGGTGTACATGTCACGTTTTGCTCAAACTTTTGTAGACTAACTGGCATTATCTGTCTTGTATAGAGACTCCTTGAATATGCTTTCCAAGGGCCTGTGGTCTATTTCAACAGACACTTTTTACCACAGACCTATTCATAGAATTTTCCACAATCACACACTATTGATAAAGGCTCTCTTTTCTAGGAGTGTCTTCATTGCATGTAGGAACAATCTGCTTGCATATGTAGTTTAGTGCTCTGTTCTCTTGTAGGATCAGAGCAGGTTGTGTACCTTTCTAACTAACGTTTAATTGCAAGAAACCGCAGATGCCCACTAGCTCTGACATGGAGCTAGTTGGCATCTGTGTTTTTTTGTTTTTGATGTTTACAGTTCAGTAGTTCATTTTTTTTATTTTAATTTAAAGATTTTTTGCATTATGACAGATTAACTTTGTTGTATTTACACTTAATTGCTTGAGCCATTCTTAATTAATGTTATTTTCATAGCTGTATTACCTGGCTACTCTTGCTCTAAGAACTTTGCTAAGGCATGAGTATCTCGGACACATTAAGAAAAATATTGCAAAAACCTGAATCGTATCTAGAAACAATTTCAGTGCTTGCTTGCATTCTTAGCATGATTTGTGTACAATTTCCTAGAATTTTCTGCATCAGGATTGGGATCCTTTGACTCATATTTCATATTTGTAAGTTTTACTTTGAATTTGCTCTTTCTTAACTTGAAGTTTTATTTTGATCTATTCAGCAGCTTTCACTGTGTTTAGCTTTATACATTTTCATCTGTGCCTACTAACGTCACCCCTCCTGAATTGCATTATTTGTGGTTTAGACAATTCACAGCAGTCTGTCCTTGCAGCTTTCTGTTCTTTCTAGATTGCCTGTCCCATACCCAATGACTGAGTTTTGTGTGTGTAATATTTTATATATATAAAATACATGCACACGCTCACGAGCAGGCTTGTTGTGTGTTACTTTGGGGGTATATATGTTCCACTATTTGTCCCAAAGACTACCATGCAAACATGGTTTGCCATAGTAAAGTGTATATGGCTGACTCATATTTTGCATTCTGTGCTGCTCCTCTCTCATGGGTGCCAGAAATACATGTTGTTTGACCATGTCTCTCCTCAAGCAAGGTTGGACACATAGTACCCATCTACTGCAGTCTTCCAAGCCACAAATTACACTCACACCATCTAGATGAAAATCCTATCTCCTTTGCTCTATTCTATGAGGTGAGGCACCTTTTCAATAACTTGGGCGTACTCTTTGTTCACAGAGGTACATTATCCATTATGGGCACAAGACTGTCCAGGCCTAATAATTTAACAGCAGCTCTTTATAACAGTTTTGGTAGCATGGTTTTTGAAACTACTTTACTTCTCTTGAATCTTGTTGTTCATTCTTAAATCTGTGCAGATCTGCCAATTAATTTGACTCTAATTGCCTCCTGACAATTTAAACGTTGTTAGTTTCAGTTCTTGTTTTTGTCTACTTTTGATAGCTAATTGTACATTTCCAGGCATATGTTACCTGACATGGTATTAAAATATGATGCTCTTCTTGCAGCGGAGTTTTCAAGACTTCTAATAAATCTCTGTAGTCAGGAAAGATATGTTTACTTTGACTCTGCACCACGTCTGAGATGTCTATAAATGTTTCTATAGATGTACTCTACTTATACTGCGAAGTCATATAATCCGTAGCTTTTCACAAACCAAGTAACCCAATATGCTATGAAAATTAACTTTAAATAATTCAGCTGAAAATATTTTACTCTCATTTCAGCATTTCTGTGTTCAGTGTGTGCTATCTGACCTAACTAGGGTCAGAAATGTATTTAATCATTCCTTACCTTTTAGCTTCAGTGCTTTCACAGCATCCTTTAACAAAAGTTTACACTCTACCTGGGTCTAGTTTTAAATTCCTATTCAACTTTTTATTTTCCAGCAATCGTCCGCATTTATTGTCAACAGTCTGACTTCCAGTCTAGTTTCAAGAGCTACAGATATGTTCAGGCTCCAGTGCATGTAGTCTTTTCTCTCTAGCAGCGCTGGCATGTAGTTGAAGTTCCTATTTCGTTTCTGTAGCATTCTTTTTTCCATAGACCCCTATCCACCACTCTGACTAAGCTTGTCAAACTTTATTAAACCAGAACCAATAATAGAATTGTAACGAGAATTATATAAGCCAAAATATTAACTTTTATATTTGTAAAACATTGCTAACTGCATTGAACAATACAATAATACCATGCAAGGCAGCATTTACAGACTGCTCACAGTGGAATAAAAATCATTGTGCATAGCAGTGTTGAAAACTGCTTATTATTACACTGTTCTTCATAGGTGTAAAATTATGGATGGTATCACTCACCACCCCCCTTTTCTACAAAGGGTCAGGGTGTTGTGCCAACTGTTGCATGTTCTCTACTCAATGCCACTCTGCTACCTTTTCTGGCACTCATGACTGACTGTCACAGGTCTTCTCTCACGCAAACTGCCCACCTCTTTGCTGGATGCCCTTATTTCCTCTTGTCTTCCTGTCTGTCCCAAATAATCCTCACCAGATTCTCTTCTGCTTTTCTATATATTTGACCAAACCACAGTAATCTGTTGTCTTCGATTTTTTCTGCAATGTGAGGTACTTCAGCTTCTGCTCTTATATCTTCATTTTTTCATCTGTCATACAGTGTGCATCCCACCACCTTTCTTAGGCATTTCCTCTCATTCATCCCTGCCTTTACTGCCCAAGCTTTGTACCATGCAGTAGTACTGGTCACACCTGGTTTGCAAACCTTATTTTTCTGCTGCTTTTTGGTTGCACTGGCCTATACAACCCCTCGCACTCTGTGCAGCCCCTTTGATTCTAGACTCATTCAGACTTTTTCTGTTTTCAACCACCCCTTCCAGACACTTGGAGCTATTAACCTGTTTCACTATTTTCTCTTCTATCTTGGTAGTTCTCAGCATTTTCTGATTTTCCCCATTTGCAGTCATTACAGCTATGTCATCTGTACTCAGATTCATCTCTGTAACTTCAGTTTTGCATTCCATTCCCTATTCTTTGCTTAAGTTCTTGTTTAGAAACTGTCTGCTATGTCAGCAAAGTTGTATGCAGACAATCCATCCCCTCCAGCCTGTTGGCTAATGTAGTCCTTCATCAGCATGAACAGCTGTGGGCTAAGAGCTGAACCATGATGCACACCCACTCAGTGGGAACCCCTCTGTGAGACTGAATGCTATTTGTTTCATTACATAGCCTGCACTAATTCTGTCAATGTTTCTGGAACTTAAAATCACCTCAGGACTACCCATCTCTGCTTCTTGGGACCTTGTCATATGATTTCTCCTAGTCTAGGAATACACAGTTGGTCTCTCTCATCTCTAGCTTCTTAAGTTTCCGTCTCACTGCAAAGGACAAGCCAGTTGTGCAGCAGCCAGACCCGAATCTGAACTGCTTACCTCTAATCTTGCATTCTACTGCTCTGCATATTAATTTATCAATCACCCTCTCCAGTACGTTCATGCAGCATGATAGGAATTGGATACCTCTATAGTGCCCACTATTGTGAATGTCTCCTTTATACTACTGCCAGTGTTCAAGAACACTTATTATCCAGTCATCTGTGATGCACCTTTCTCTCCATACTGCAAGGAGTACCCTCAAGAACCATTATTTTCTCCCCTACGTCACCCAACATTTTGTCATATCTGCTGTGATCTCATCTGAGCCTGCTGCTTCCCTTACTTCATTTTCTTTAGTGCTGTTCTTACTGTTCTGGTGGGCTTCTCTTTTTTTACATATATTGTGCATGGGGCATATATTGTGCATGGGGCAGTGCAGTTTTGCTGGGTTCTCTTCATCCAGAAGCTGCTAGGATTTCCATCTGCCTTTGATGCCAGTAACAACTGCTCACCAGTCCACAGGGCATCTCTTTTATGAAGGGTGTCCTGACTATCCTCCTTATCTTTCTCTCTGCCTTGCAACAGATATAGTTTCAGATTATGATTGCCTCTAATGCCTTGTCCATTGCTGTTGTAACTCCTCCTCTGTTAGCCAACCAACCAGTATTCCTTCATAGCCTGACCATCTTACACTTCTTCCCTGAACTCCTCCTGTATTAATGACTTCCTAGACTTACGCATTTTTCCACCATCTTCCCTTAAAAACCTTATTTCCATATCTGGCTCTGCTGCTTATTGTTCAGTACTCCTCACGCAGGCTGTTTTGAGGCAATGCCATTCTTGTTCAAATCCACCTGTTTCCTCCTCTTGAGATGCTAGAGCCCTGAGTAATTCCATGATATCTTATGCTTTCTCTCCAGTTAACTTCCAGGTCTTCAGCCTGGTCTCTGACCTTGTTGCCCTCTCTCACCAGTGCTTGCAGCTGATTTTGACAACCAGTGCCTTATTCTGTGGGTTGACTGTTTTGCTGGGGATGACCATGCAGTCACTGATTCTACCCCAATGCCCTTTCTGTACTAAGAGGAAGTCTAGCTGAGTTGCATGTTTGCCACTCTTGTATGTGATCTTGTGACGGACAATTGCTGAACCATGTGTTGGCTCCCATCAAACCATTTGCCAGATAGAAGTCTAGAATGGCCTCTCCTCCTTTATGCCTGTTGCCTGGTCCAAGTGAACTGAGGCAGTCCCCATATCATTTCCTATACGTGTCACTGTCTGCATTCAGGTTACCCATATTTCAAAACTTTCATTATTTCCTGGTTTTCCTAGTAGGCTCTGCAATTGCAGTCAGAGTGCACTTTCATACTATCACAGCCCTGTTGTGGGACACTGGCAGAGATTTTGAATAGAGCCCCCTATCCTTATGCTGAAGTTTGATTGCCATGACCGTCATTAATTCAGATGATGCCCTTCATGATCTTCTGACACCTCAACACAATTCTCACTTATTTGTAGTCTGTGCTCCTCCTGAGTAGTAGACTCTGGATCCCAAGCTATGTAGGTTAGCTGCACTGCCCTTCCATCTTTTCTTCAGGATACATAGGAAGTCCAACCTTCTTTTTACCATTATGTTATCCAATTTCAAGATTTTTTTCAGTCAACCTATATTGTGTAGCAAGTCTTCGTTCATTTTTGGCAGATTGATTGGTTCTTCATTTTTGGCAGATTGATTGATTGGTTTTACATCCAGTGTTTACTCAACAGACCTATCCCAGGTAACCTAGGCTGGGCAAATGGACACAGTCTTGCCAGCATCTTATTAACTCAAGGCTCATGAGCTTTATGGAGGGGGCACACTGGACAGTAGTGGCACATAGACCACTATCAACATTTAGCATACGTTCACTTCAAAATTCCTAAGACTTGAACGACTCAGCCCAGTGAAAGAAACTTGGTTCCCCTCCTCAAAGGATGGAATGTAGCACAGAAACTATGCTTGCCAGGCTGTCTAATATAGTATCTTGGTCCCTCTTTTCCTTCCTGGCTGTATTTTTCTAACTCGTGCTATCTCAACTACTGAGAGCTTACAAAAGCTTAAAAGAATATGCTAAACCCTTCAATAACAAAGCCAAATGAACATTAAACAAATCAAAACCTCTGTCACTTTGTGTGCACCCTATACTGCCTGAAACAATGTCCTCTTTAAAATTCCTGTGGTCCAATATCAGGAATCCTGAAGACGAAGAAGTTCTAGCAACCCCATGATTTAGAAATTAACCAGCAGTCTGTTACTGCAATACTGACCCCTTCAAGCAGCAGCCTAGTCATTGACTACCAAATGAGCATTGCCCCCCCACCCCACTCACCATAAACTGAAGCTGCATTAGCATCAAATATTAAACTATCCAAAACAATAACCTACACTTGGGGACCAAACCTACATCATCATCCCTTAAACAGTGATGCTTGGGCTATTAACTATAAGATCTGTTACTACTGAGATGAGCTGACTCCAGTGTGTACTTCTGGTCCCTTTCCAAATTATGTTCCACTGATTCTGGCAAAGACCTAGCCTCGTTTCCCATGGTGTAACTGCTGGTTGTTTGAATTCCCAAAATGTAAAGGAGTAACCAAAGATCAAAACTGTATTGTGCTATGCAAAACAAAATGGCAAACTTAACTGACCTATCTGATATAAGAAACACAAGCACACTATTCTGGCAAAGACCTAGCCTCGTTTCCCATGGTGTAACTGCTGGTTGTTTGACTTCCCAAAATGTAAAGGAGTAACCAAAGATCAAAACTGTATTGTGCTATGCAAAACAAAATGGCAAACTTAACTGACCTATCTGATATAAGAAACACAAGCATACTATGACCATCTATCCCTCCATTTTATCACCTAATGTGACAAACTCGCAAACTGAATTGGAGGTACTGTGCTATGTGTAAGGAATGAGCAGCACCACTTTGCCCAGTATACCTTGGTTCATTAACGCACTATGATGGAAAAATGCCCAACATTAACCCGTCTTCCATCCTGAAACTGGAAAAATGAACTACACTAGTAAACTTAAGACAGACTCCTCCAAAGTAAATTCCTTTAATGACTGCAGTTAACCTTTTCTGACATGTTTTTTATTTTATTATCCAAATCAAAACCACTTTCATGTGCAACTCTGACCACTTGCGATTATCTAACAATTGTCTCATAAGAAACACTCTCTTTATACAGGAAAATGGTAAGAGAGGGTTTAAAACATAACCATTTGAGACATTGTGCAGACCCTTTAGCACTAACCAAAACTTCTTGTTTTAATGGAAGCCTTGTATCCAAAACACTTATTTTTTTCCCCAACCCCTTTAACTTCCTCAGAACAAACCAGTGCTACATAGCCTAGGAACTAAAGATGACACAATGTGCCTGTATTGTCCTTGCAGCCTCTTCTAGTTTCCATCTTTGCAGTAGATACCTCTCCACTAGCCTTTCTGACCACATCCTAGCCTGTAATGGCTCACACACCTTCCCCAAAATATGATAATAGCAATATAGCTGCTCTGTACGGTCTCTTTGTGGCACAGCTCAGGACTGCCACCCTAACCACCGAAATGCAGACTACCTATGTTCCAGACCTCCTCTGGGCCTATTGAATGATGCTCCACTGCTTCTGGGGTCAGAACCTGAAACTTGTGAAAATTAACGCATTCAACCTACCAGGAATATACTTAAGTGAAAATAATAAATTTGTCTTGAAACAATGCAGTACCGACTTTCTCAATGTCTGAACAGTATCTGAACTAGCTGATTTCCTGGACAGCACTTCTACCCTTGCTTCATTCTTACAGTGAAGTGCAGCCATCCTGTTGCAGAACTCCCTTTACTACCATAGCAGTCCAAACTGGGCATCAGTTCTAGAAATGCAACATACTATTTCCCAACTGACCAGTCGTATGACCAAGACTAAGCAAACAATTTTCCTTTTAAAATATGCCTGTGCATAAGTCACCAACTGTATCTATTCATAGCTGATGCTATCATTCAAGATCCAGTTTTCCACCCACTGACGTACCACTGAAATGCCAAAAATTTCCTGCAAATAGCAATATCTTCATTAATCATCTTACTCATCTTACTCATTCTAATCTCATGCTCTTTCTGCCTACCTTCCTGAAAAAGTTTAGCAAGCAAACTGTTGAAAGCTCTGCCTGTCTTGTTCTCCCTGAAAGAAAAATGTAGCCAACCCACTAACTTCATAACCCACTTCATCCTGACTTAAGATTTGTGGTTCTGCTAGTAAATGTAATCTCACAACTTCTCGAGTTTATCCCTAGGAATTTGTTGTATCGACGACAAAACTCAGGAATGTCAGTTTAGCTGACTCTTCCTGCTTATCCTCTACTGAAGATGCAACCAAACTCCTGATTCAGTTCCTAAAAACACAGACCTCCTTTATCGCCGTCCTTATCCACACTACCCAAGAAGAAATTCTATCAACAATTCACTGCTCTCTGAAAAAGAACTCCAGTTCTGTTACAGCCAATGCAAGGTCATGCTAAAATGCTTAAAAGTAGCACAAGCTGTTACTCTGCTCATGTGTATGGCTTTGTCAAATAAAATATTTGACTAGATTCCCAGTACTGGGTAGTCTTACTCCTGAAGTGGAGCAACGATTCCCAGTACTGGGTAGTCTTACTCCTGAAGTGGAGCAACTGAAAAGTTGTCTCTGTCCAGCTTAGCTTGGCAACGGTCTTTAAGGATTCACTCTGTCTCATCCATTGACACACATTGCACCCTCATCAAATGAATTTCTGGGAAAGAAAGATGGTGAATTGATCAGTATTTTCTGGAAATTTTTAGAACAAGTTAATTTTGAGATTTTATGAAATGGAGGAGTAGCTAGAGAACCAAACAACCTACTTGTCAGCAACAACTTTACCAGTGCCAGAGCAATGCTGGGTGCCTGTCACTGTGCTGAAGGTAACTTCAGCAACATGAAAAGATCAGTAATTTGCATTAACTCCTTTTACCAACAGTGGAGTTCTTTCCTCACTCTTTTGTTACCCAAGTGGTTTAAATGCCTGGGGGAGTGTCACTCTATATGGGTATGCAAGGGAGCTTGCCCCCAGAAAAAATAGCCCTCTTGTAGTCAATGAAAGTAATTGTATTTTTCAAATATTTTCACCGAAAGTGACTTCTGCAACTCAACATGAATGTGGCAATATCTTCCTTGCCCCTTACTCACTTTAAATTCCTGCATGCTTCATTCAAACCTCCCACTCTTGGCTAAAAACCCTTTGATAAATACCCTTTACTAACTCCTGTGCTCCATCCTTACCTGGGAAGTCTAGTCTCCCTGCAAAACCAGCAGAGAACATCTTCAGCAATAGGCAAGTACAAGGGATGGCCAATCAGTAATTCCTCAAAATGGCAAAGAAACATTCATCCCCCAAAATTGCCCCCTTTCCTCCCTATGGGATCCCCTCTTATCCCCAGCATATTTGCATTCTATGGCTTGGGTGATGCTCTTGTATACAAATGTTTGTGCTACCATTTAAACACAAGCCCATAAGGTGGCCATGATTACCACCTTATGTAAAATGCCCAGAAAACCTTAACCCTGGTTTACCCCTTCATTCAAGCGAACACTAGTATGTAACACTGATATATTTGGAATGGTGCCTAAGCAAGTCAACATATTTGCTTGCTCTTTACAATGACATATCAACCACCTTTTTGTTCACAAACCTTTGGTTGTACTATAACCACACATTGCATATCTTCAATTTCTGAACCTCCCTTAGCAAAAAATAAGCCAAGATAGCAGCCCATGGTTAGGGTATGTTTGTAGGATGACTGCAATCAGTGAACGGAATCCGAACGCCCATTTATCCTATGGTCTGGCCTAAACCTGCACAGCCTTCTCTTACCTTAGGCCACTAATACTTCTAGTCAAACAATGAGACCCCTGAGCACCAAATCTTTCCTTTCACTGCTACAGTGATTAGTGAGCTGTGTTGAAACAGTGTCTCCCTGCCAAAAAGGATTGAATACCCTGAAAGCCTAGGGGCTGTTTATCCTGATCAGGATTTTCAACATTGCCATGACAAAGATGCCCAAATGGAAACTGAGGGAACATTAACCTCTTCCCAAAGTCCCATGTTCAAAAGTCCTCAACATAATTTCCTTCACTCTGTACTAACTGGTCCTAAGGGGATTGATTATTGTATGCAATGTTCAAAAACACCTGAATCCTTGACAGTTTCCACACCCAAACCTTGCAAGAAGCCTGCTGAAATCTTGTCAGATAATTTGACCCTGACCTACGTCCCCAGACTCACTAAGGACATTTAACATTACCTACAGTTGGCTGTGCCGTCTACTCCATTGTCTGCTTGACACTTCTCTATGGCCTTTTGCTTCCTTCTCATAGGTTTATAGGTTCATAGGTAAGGACTAGGTTAGCTGCCTTTGCAGGCCTTTTTAAGCCTAGCCAGTTTCCCTTTTTGTACTAGAAATAGCCTATCCCATTTGATTATAGACAGGCCTTGCCCATCCCATGGTCAATATTTATATATTACTCCTAATGAGAATAACTGGGATCACACCATAAATAATTTAGGGGTACCTGTGTATGGGATAAAGCATTCAGGAGTTGCATTTTTCCAGCATTCAGGAGTTGTATTTTTCCATTACTAATACAGGGGTCAGTTTCCCATCCAGGATTCGTGTACTATTCTCATATCTGAATGACCTCTCACAACTAACCTAAACTAAAAATAATTATGTAGTTTGACTTCCTTTTTCTAGAGGCTGTCAAATGTACCAAGTATTACAAAAAAAATCTGTCTCAGTTCATAAACCTTTGCAACTGGCTACACAACATCAAACTCCAAATTAACAGTACCAAAAGACATATGCTTTTCTCCACAGCAAAGAAGCCAACATTCCTATCTCCCTTGCACAGCAAATTTTAGAAGGTAATATCCCAACAGCAAAAATATTTTGTTGCAACTCTGGATTCCTTAATCAACTTCAATGTACACACATTTAACATGACCACCAATGAACTAAAACAATGTTTATAATCCCTCGACTTCAATCTCCAAGTAGTAGCATGGCTGTAGCCAAAAATGTCCTAGTACCCAAGCCTGAATGGGTCTTTCCCTTTGTTATCCTTCAGTCTGCCAAAATTAATCAAATTAATGTTGCTAAAAATAACATACTTGGTTTGTTCTGCTTGCAGGATCAAACTGCTACCACTATAACATTATATGAAAAAAACTACTGTCTACTTGTAGCTTCCAAAGCCAACTTTCTCACTAATTTCCAAAGTTTTACATATTGGTAACTACCTACTTCTCAAATGGTTAACTCTAAACCAGAGAACAAAACTATTCTGTTAGAAGCTGCCAAGATTATACAATTACATTGGTTAGGAATATGACCTGGGATGGTTTTAGATACTTCTCAAATGTATAAACACATGCAATGTTCTTACAAAATCCAGTGAGTAAACTTTGATTTGAAGACTACCAAAGAAAAATCCTTCATATCTTAATAAGAAATATTAAAAGTAACAAGCTCTCTGTGGTTTCTAATTTAGTTATAAAGATGATGATTCTTTTATTTCAATTTACAGATCTCTCTTTCATACAATCAAGATAACTATTAAGAAGTGTTTAATTGAGGCTCCAATTTATAAACATTGACTCTCCATTTGCTTTTTACATATATCTGTTTAATTGTCGTTAACATTGGGAGCTGTCCTTTATTTTAGAGGTATAATATGTTTTAACTATTGTGTGTGTGTATATATTGTTTGTATCTGAAGACATATAAGCATCATAATTGCTTTTGTAATTTTATTCATCTTTGAAATTAAAAATATGGCAGAAAAGTGTTATTTAGGCAGTTCTGAGTGTTCAGAAACGGTAGTGGAATACTTTAACTTGCTTATTCTATGCAAACACTAAAAGCAGGACACCATTAAATATTTATAGCTTGGCATAAATCTAAGGGGAAGCAGAAGAAGCATAGAAAATAAAATGAGGATCCAGATTTCTGTAATGCAGAATTTTTTAAGCACATAAAATGTATATGTTTTGTCTGACTTTGCTGCCTTGGGGTAGGTGCAACAGATGTGGAGACTTGGCCACAGGTAATTATCTTATGATTCTGGCTTCCACTGTTAAAACCGTACTCATCCTAAAGCATCCTTCTTATCCGTAAACACATATCACCCTTTATCAGCACTGTTCACCTTATTCATTTTCTTTTCTGGTCTCCCCTGATGCCACTATGATCTCCTCCTCCTTTTAAGCCCACAGAATGTTTTCCAGGCATCCTGTCATTACTAATGTGCTCCTTTCCTCTCTCCCATTCTGCCTCCTGACTTTCATTGGCTTCAAATGAAGCATGACATCCATCCTTTCTTTGCATCTTTACTTTAAATGTGTTTAATATTGCTTTCTTTGCCTGACATACTTTATGCTCAGACTTGCATTCCTTTCACACATGAATGCGATCTGCTACTTAAGGTCTCTCACATTGCTCATCCTCTCTAAATAAACTTGGGAACCTATACCACCTATGGAATAGCCTTGTATGCCAACCCCTCACTGGTCTTGATAAATTTAAGCTCTTCACTGTTTCCCATGAATCAGCCCACTTTTTACTTCCTGATTCTCCATTTTCCTTTACGCACCATTCCACTAAAACCATATGCTTTTTCCTCATCTTCCAAATGCCTATACAATAACTTTCTCTTTTGTTATACCTCCTCAGTCACAACTCCTTGACTCGCTAACACTGCCCTTAATCATCTTCTGTATTTTTCCTCTCCATATATCTTCTTCTAATTACTGGCCAAGTAATCAACTATTTTTTATTTGGAAGGCATCTTCACATGCTCAAAGATGATGTACTGCTCTTTCCCCGCTTTTTCACTGCCTCTTTTCTCGTATCTCTCTCTCCAATAGTTTCTATATTATTATTTCTATCTCTTGCTCATCACATCCTCCATTCTAATGCCTTTTTTGGATGCCTCAGTTCCACCCCAACCTTTATGAATTTCACACTTCGCTCTCCCTTTCCTCTTGCTCCCAAAATATTTTCCTTCCCATCAACCTGTCTTCCATGCACTTTTACTTTTTTTATATCTTTCCATTTTTTGTTTTATTGACATTGCATACATCCTAAACTCAAGCATACCCATCCTCCTGTTGATACTAAACGATCATTGTTTCTCTCTCCTTTTCCCTTCCCATATAAACCCTTCGGACACCATCTGCATTTTCCCTATCCATACCGTTCCGTTGGTTTGATCTGTACAGTCTTGGCATATAAATTATTAATGGTAGCTCCATGACTCTAACTCTGTAAACATACTTGGTGTACTCGCTGTCCCTTCCCCATTACTACATCTTTTAGTACGTCCTAATATATCCTAATACTGGGGAATACCTACAAAACCAGATAATCATATATATTAGACTATAGCAACCCTACTGACTTTGTGTCTTAAATCTTTATCACCTAAAGTAGCTTCTCCTCCAAATTTTATACTGTTTAGCTTTCCATTCTCCAGGTTCATTCATGTTATCTTCTCTGACGACTTCTCCAGGTACGGTATGAAAATCCCTCAGGGGCAATGGAAACTTCTACCATGTTTATGTACTTTAATCTTGTCTATCAAGCCACATTTACCCTAATTGGAACCTTGGGATCCTTTTAGCAGGCTTTAATAATCTGTGCAGTCCTCCCTTCCTTCAATGCCATCTCTAGATTATTAATCATAAACTCCAAATGTATTGAGTTTGAAAACCTACTTGAATATCCAAGATTACTACACCTGCCTTTGTTGTTCTCTCTCTCATAACTATGTATATGAAAACAAGATGCATGTAGACCGCCTTCTCCACATGGTAGTAATTCTAAGTTAATATTGCTTATTTTGGGGAAAACTTTTCTTTCATAAATTTAAAAATACCTCGGCCCACAACAAAGTGCAAACAACTGAGAGAACTAGACCAAGCAATACGAGACCATTTTTTCTAGGATCCTAGGCCCTGTAGTTGGGAAAACTGATACTTGAAATAATAATCATAGGCTTTACATAATCAGCATAATTTTAGACAACACAAGTCTAAATCTCCCTTTCCCAACAAACAGGCATGGTAATGGATGAATCTTGGAGAAATGTGGCCCTGGCTGTTTATTCAAAAGAACTATTAAAACTTTTAATTTTATGCCATTAATAGTGCAGCTTAATCCCTCTGCACTGGAGCAGGATTTGGTGTATGGGACATGCTACAAATACATCAAAGATGAAGAGTTTCAGGCCCAACAATATAAATACAGCAGACTCCCTCTTATCCAGTCTTGCTGGGATTGGACTTTAGGCTGGCTAAATGAACGACTGGTTAATCAGAAAAAGCTTACAAAATATTTAAATGTTATAAATCTGCTAAAATAACAGGATTGGTTAGTATGCATTTATCTAATGAATATGAAGCCTAAAACTCAAATGTCTGTCATTATTTAACCAAGAGGGAGATGGAAGTATTCTTCTCTGTTGCCTTTTGCTAGGGCTATGGCAGAAATTTGATGGCCGGTTAAAGAGGAGGCTGGTTAAAGAGAGGTTGGATAAGAGGGCGTCTATTGTAACAAATCAGTTCTGTTGAATAATTCAGTACTCAACATCACACAGCTGGATTATTCAGTACAATGGATTGTCTGGGTGCTGGATCTTTTTTTTTTTTTTTTTTGGTGTACTGATATTTGATCTCTCATGTTTATTCCTGTGTTGTGTGTATATATATATAATCTCTGCATAAACATGCACATAAATACCAATTATCCTACCCATTTTGTAATCATTAGAATACATACTGGCATTGAAGTTTTTCTATATATTCTATTAGCTTTCAGTTAATATAAACTGCCTTTTATGTCATACGCTCCATATTTCAAATATGAATTTTTAATGAAACAGACTTTTGTTATGACAAGTTAATTTTATTTTTTTACAACTATGCTACCTTTAGTTTGAGATGCATTATGTTTAAAATTAAAATATTTTCTTGGTACACTGTTTTGGCTGCTAGTGTAGAACTTAGCATTGAAAGGGATGTATATAAATATGAAAAAAAATATTAGTAAGACAGTGCATGCTGAAAGTAGCAAGCAGTATAGATACTGCACTTTTTCATATATTCATTTTTAAAGACAGAACATTTTATTGTACTGTTCTATAATTGTTAAACTTGCCACCAATGGTGTTCTGGTAAAAAGACGTTTTCACAGTTCTTACTGACTGAAATTTTGTCGTGTACAGAGTTTTTGCAACACAGTATGCAAGTTTGAAAAAAAATGTGAATTGAGCAAAATATTTTAAGATTCAAGTCTTGAAAACTGATTTTTTTCAGAAAACCCAATTAAACTCAGCTATGTTTTAAATTTACTGTGAAAGTTCAGATGCTTTTCAGATGCTTTTCATAGATTTGGGACTATATTCATAGCTAAGTTTATTTGCATGGTAGCAATGGATTAAGCTCTGATAAGCCAAACTGTTCTAAGCAAGAACAACAACTTTTAGCACCTACAGTATGTATGGAAGTTTGGAAATTTCAAATACTTAAATATTTTAATTTTTGTTGTAACCACAAGGAACATCATATGCAATTGTTCATATTTCATCACCACATACTAAGTGTGCTTGTGCAGGATTATAGTTGCTTTACTTTATTTAGGTTTGCAAACAGCAGATGACTACTGCAGGAGCTACTATCATGCCAAAACCTGCTAAGTTGGATTTTGATAAAATGTATGCTGCTGCAGAAGATATGACATACCACTGCAAACCTGGCAGCAGTAGCAAACCAGGTCTCAGCACTTTACAAACCTTTTCTTCATTTTTGTTTTCTGTTTTATAAAAGCAGCCAACAGCTTGTATAAGCAGCATGCATTGTCTTCAGTTGGACTGTACTTGAATAAAATACAACCATGGCATGTTACATGACCTGCCTTAGGCTGTGTCTTTATACTTAACACGTCTTGCAGTATACACCTCTTGTAGTATACAGAAAACTAAATCTTAATACATAAACAGCATAGATTAATGGAGCAGAACATAAGTTTTGATCATCCATAAATGTAAAATCATTTTAACTGTGCTGCTATCTTTGTCTTAACTGAATACATTTGAACATTCTAGGATGCTTAAATGAAATTAAACCAATAACCTGAAATGTATTTTTTTACGACTACTTGCAGTTTTTTTTTTTTTTTTTTTTTTACTTCCCATGGAACAAATTGTGGTATCCAGTCAGAAAGCCTGAGACAACCAAAACAAAGCTGAACTGAAAAAATAAAATCATTGCTTCTGCACTTTACCATTCTCAAATTCTTCGAGGAAAGTGCATTTGTACTTACTGCTATCTTAGTTTTTTGCAGGTAGAAGAATACAATACACTCACAATTGCTGTTTAACAGAAAGAGCAGAGTTCTGATATGCCTGGTTTAAAATGTCTAATTTTGTAGAAAAACATAAGCCATAGACTACATCTTCATGCAAATTAAGCATCTCAGGTTTCACCTGTCCCTGCAGCTATGTCTGGTTTATTAACCATTTTATGAAACATCTTGAAACTTGGGTGTTTGAGATATGTATACCAAAAAACTACGGAAAGAATGGGGTGAAGTAAAATTCCAGAGTAGAGTCTTGGCATTCATGTAAAGAACATGGAAGCAGATATTTGTGGGTCTTGACTGAGCCTTTGTGTAGTACAAGGATTTTTTTACTTCCTTAGATGTGCTACAGTTAAGAGAAAGGCTAGGAGTATTTTACACACTTGCATTGTAACATTTTTAGGCTGTTATATGGACAGCCTGTGCCTTTAACACATAACTGTTTTTGTTCTCTCTCTGGCAGTGCAAACCATATTATAAACTCTAGACCAAGACCTAATCATAACAGCATTAAAAGGCACCTAAAGTTTTTTTCTTTTTTTTTTTTGTATGCACCACATTTTAATGCTGGTTGGATTGTCACTTCCACCATTTAACCTATCTTTCTGTTATTTCCCTACTACTAATATATAAAACTAAGAAAGAACTGCTGTATTTAATTATGATAGCATCATTTTAAATTTGATCATTAACCCCAAGAGGTTCAAACATTACCGAAGATATTGAAAGCATTACTTATACCTCTCAATTGGTAAGCAAATCTATAAGATGTCCTGTAGTTTTCAGCTTCAGGGAGTATTGGAAGTTGTAGTTAGTGAAGAGGATCAAGTCTCAGAGATGTTGAGCTACTTCCTGTAACACAGGGAAAAGGGTTTGATACCTTTCACCTGCATCCTATTGATATAGATATATAGACATATATATGGAAATATATGAAAATACCTCACTAAAAGAATCACAGGCCTAAAGCAGATGCCCTACACTTATTGCTTTAAACTCCAGCTATACTCTGTCGCATATCATCTACTCAGAGGCAATCTCTGCTCAACATACAAGGCCATGTCAAACCCAGAGCTGTTGGACATGCTACACTTAAAGAAATCCCAATTCCTCCGAGCCACATGCTCCAGGGATCTAAACCTTGTCATCACAATAAACAAAACATTCTAGAGGGATAGGTTCCTGACCCAGAGACTCCCCAGACTATGGAATAGACTGCCCATACATGTTAAGCAGAGCCCCTCTTTGGCCCTCTTCAAAAGGAACCTTGACGATTGGATGGGAGAGCCGAAATTCACCCCGGGGATCATGCCAGTCGCCCTGCTAGACAGGGGTCCAGGGAAGTAAATAGTGTTCATAGGCGAGTATTAGGCTATCTGCCCAGGGGCAATTTATAAGCCTAGCACCAGAGTGATGGCTTTCGCCTCCCCATTAGATTAATAACCTGGGCCTCTGTCTAACAGGGCACCTGAAGTGATCCCAGGGTAGAACTTATGATTACCCATCCACTCATCAAGATTTCTCTTGAAGAGGGTCAGAGAGGAGCTCTGTCTAATATGAATTAGGATTCTATTCCAGAGTGAGGGGAGTCGCTGGGACAGGAATCTATCCCTCCAGTATGTCCTGTTTATTGTTGTGCATAGGTTCAAGTCGCTAGAATGAGTGGTTCTGAGGGAATCTCGTTTTTTTTGAGGTGAAGCATGTCCATTAGTTCAGGGTTTGACATGGCCCTATAGGTCAGGCATAGGTCACCTCTGAGCAGACGGTAAGTGACTGAGAAGAGCTGGAGCTTTTTTAGTCGTGCTTCATAGGGTAATTGTTTGAGGCCCTTAATCCTCTTAGTGAGGTACTTCTGTGGTCTTTCTAGTTGTTGCAAGTGTCTAGTAAGGTACATCCCAAATGGGGCATTGTACTCTATTATGGGACTAATGAGTGAGGAGTAAAGGGGCACAATCACCTCCTTGGGTCTGGATGAGAAACCCTTTGCGATCAGGTGGGCCACATAGAAGGATTTCCTGACCATTTTGGTTATGTGGTTCTCAAAGGAGAGCATGCTATCTACTTGGGTACCCAGGTCAATTACTTTTTCTGTACTTAGTGGATTCCTATCTATGTGGTAGTTTGTAGGTACTTTGTTTTTCCCAAATGGGATTACTATGCATTTTTTGGCATTTAGCTTGAGGCCGTGACTTTGACACCAGGTGTTGGTTTCGGAGAGACCCTTTTGCAGGATGTCTGTGTCAGCCGGAGAGTCAATTATTGCATCCAATGTACAGTCATCTGCGAACTTGGTTAGCCACAGTCCCTCCGCATTTGCCTGTACTTTGGAGAAATATATACCGAACAGGAGGGATCCCAGGACTGACCCTTGTGGGACTCCGCTTGTGACTGGTATAGTCAGACATGATGCCTGCCACTCTTACCGTGTGGGTTCTGTCTGAGAGCCAATTGGTAACCCATCTCGTGACATGGGGATTGATATTTAAGCTGATTAGTTTGTCTATGATTCCTGAGTGTGGGATGGTGTTGAACGCCTTAGAGAGGTCCAGATATGCTGTGTGGACCACCTTCCCTTTATCTATGGCCTTGATGACTGTTTAGAAGGAGTCGACCAAGTTCAGGAGGCAAGATCTGCCTTTAACAAAGCCAAACTGGGTGGGGTCCAGTGACTGGAGGTTCCCAATGTCCCTGTTAATGAGCTCCATGACAATGCGTTCCATGGCTTTGCAGACCAAGCTAGTCAAGCTTATAGGGCGATAGTTCCGAGGGTCAGTTGTGGCACCACCTTTGTTGTGTGGTACGACTGTTGCTGTACTCCAGTCTTTGGGTACATAGCCTGTAGAGAGGCTGAGTTTGAATAATGTTTTGAGATGGGGGGTTAGTTCATTTTGAAGCTCATGTAAGACGCAACCTAGGATACCATCTGGTCCCATTGATGCTGTGTTTTTGGCCTTTGCAAGGGCAGTCTTTACTTGTGTGTCTGAGATATCTAGAGCACCACATTATACTGGGATGGGTGCTAACCCCTTTAGTGGAGAGGGGGGATGAAGTTTGCACTGAACTTGTCAGCTAGGATGTTGGCAATGTCGGTTGGTTCAGTGTATTTATGGCCATTATGCACTAGCTCGGAGCACATCTAAGAGTTTGCCCCTAAACTCTTGACATAGTTAAAGAAGGCCTTGTGGTTATCCTTAGGGTCATTGGCTATTTTTCTTTCAAAGTTGGCCTTTGATTTAATGAGGGAGTGCAGTTTTTTACTGATGTTAATCAGAGATGCTTTCTTATTTTGGGATTTTGTTCCATCTTGCAGGAGTTTCCCCCTCCTGTTGTAAAGTTTATTTTTGGCCAGGGTCCACCAGACTGGCTTCCTCTTTTTGGAGGAGTTGGTCTTGGTTTTACTTGGGATGGTTCGGTCCATGCATTCCTGAAGGTGTTCATAGAATGTGCTTGTAAAGGATTCTGCAGATGGGTCATCCATTTTCCATTTGATTGGGAGCTTTGAAACTTCCCACCTCCGTCTTGAGGAG
>NC_056749.1:502476253-502478753 GCF_019279795.1 Protopterus annectens
GTGTGGTCCAGTATCAGAAGGATGCCTAGGTTTTTGTTGATCATTTCCATTGTTAATTCCATGGCTTTGCATATTAGACTAGTCAGACTTATGGGTCTGTAGTTTCTGGTGTCAGTTGTTGGCCAACCTTTATGAGGTGGGATAACTGTTGCAATCTTACATTCTCATTGCACAAAGCCTGTTTTGAGGCTGCAATTGAAAAGTGACTAAAGTCAACCTGATAGGTCATGTTTCAAGCTATTTAGAAGGCATCTGGGGATATTGTCAGGGCCCACTGGTGCTGTATTTTGGGCCTTAGTGAGCACCATCAGAACCAGCTACTTATTAATGGTTGGGGGACATGCTGGTAGTGATTTAATTGGGGGAGTTGTGGGGGCAAGATTGAACAAAATTGGTCAGTAAATTCATTATGTCACTCAGCTCAGTGAAGGTGTCACCACTGACTGCCAATTCAGCACACTGATGTGTGCTGCCTTTGAGGTTTCTCACATAGCTGCAATAGGCCTTGTGGTTGTTTGTAGCTTGTGAAGCTATCTTGACTTTATAATTGGCCTTGTTGGACTTGGTCCTCTTAGTTTCCTGTTAAATAGAATTAGACAGCATACCTCCCAACCATACCAAATTACTCAATTTTTAACAAGTTTTTGGGTGCAAATAATGGGGTGCTACGATTCCCAAGTGGCACCCCTTCATTTCCGATTTTTTTCCAGCTTTTTTAAATTATTTTTTCTTTGCTTTTTGAGCTGATGTCATCATGTGTGTGATGACATCAGCTCCATCAGCCTGTCTGAATTGAGCTCAAGGGCACACATGCACACATTTCTGGCTGGCTGTTTGAAATGGATCTGCGAGCGTGGAAATGACTGCTGCTCTGGGTCTTGGACGCTTGTGAACTACATGGAATGGTGAACTGATTTATTCTTTTCTGCTGGAAAACTGATTTATTTTCTTGTTTGAAATGAAAGAGAACTGATTTATTCTTTTGTTTGAAAATGGAGAACTGATTTATTTTCTTATATGAAATGGATCCGCTGCTCTGGTACTGCATGCACAGACTGGGAAGAAAACCATGGTGTTGAGCTTAAGGTATTTTCCTTTCTTCGTGAACGGAGTTATATTTGCCTTTTTTTCTTTTTTTTTTGCACTATGTTGTGATCTGAAGTGTGTGTTCTCATAATTTCTTGTCCCATTGGCGACTGGCTCATATATGCCCTAGGTCCCGAAACTGCCAAGGTGATGAAACAAGTTATATGCAGATACTGAAGGCAGCAAAACACTACACTGCCCATTTTAAGATGTCACAAAACACACATAGGTGTTGGATTGTTTCATTAATACTGCGGTTTCTCATGCCATTAGCACAATCAAGTTAACTTGTCAGACCGTGATAAAGAGAACACCATCTCCCTTGGTTTAGATGGCTGGCCATAATACATTTTAGTCAACACTGATAGTAATAATCGTGCCTGCTAAGTGAATGAGTTCAGATTTTTTCTGTTCTCAGCCCACCCCAAAGCCCATAAGACTGGAGGGTGATCCTACACTTTAGACCCATTTATTTTCAGTTTAATATAACCGTGCACTTCTCTATTGCTCTACTGGTACTTGTTATCGAATTCAAAATGTGCTCTAGAATGCAAATGTGTGCCCACCAGCAACACTGATAAAAACTTTTTGCGTTAAAGTAAGTTGTTGAAGTCATTACTGCTTACACATTGCACGCAAAATGTATCCATCCCATTTGGAATGATGCAGCCAGTAGGCATACCAGTCTAAATAGAAGCTAGGTTTTCATAGCCCCTTAAAATGCAACTGACCATGCAAGTTTGTAGTTTTTATAAGTTTAATGCAAGACTGCGGTTTGTGTGTTCACTTTTTCCTTATATGAAGTGCACATGGAGCTTGTTATTTATACAGATGAGTTACCAAAAAAAGGCCTCGTGTGCCATGTGTTGTCTTGAGTCAACTCTAAAGTTCTGATCATGGCTAGAGGATATTGAAATCGCTGATGACATGTTCAGAATAAACTAGAGTACATATTCTTTTTATATGAATATTAGTTAATATTTAGTGTGTTATGCTGAAGGCTTACCTTCTTAATCTCTTGCACATTTTGTTACCTAAAGCAGTTCTGTTGCACAGAAGCTAGTAACTTGGAGTAAAGGGGCTGAGTAGTTTACTGGCAGTCTTGTTGCTGGGGAGAAGTTTGTAAATTTATGTTACATAGAGCATATCAATGTTTTGCACAGATGTGGTTGCCTTTCTAATGAAAGATGTCAGAATTATGGGGTGGAGACATGTCGTAGTGGTGATAATTTATTCATTGGTTGTAGCTGATAAAACATTGGCTTTGTGGGTTTCATGGCATCTGGAGTGGGGAACCAAGTGAAGGACTTTCGTATTTAGAAAATTGATTTTTACAATTCGTGTTGTTCTCACTTGCCCCCAGGAAGTAATGATTCTAAAATAGATTGGTGCGTTAACCGTTCGCTTTATGAAT
>NC_056749.1:502481253-502483753 GCF_019279795.1 Protopterus annectens
AGAACCATCTGTTTATCTTGGATTCTCTGGTAGGCAGCCTTTGTGGGCATTCCAACTGTTTGCATATATTTAGTCAAATACATGGCAAAGGAGGCATTATATTTAATGATAGATTCTGATATGGGCCAAATAAGTACTAAGACTTCCTTGGATCTAGATGCCCATGCCTTAGATAGGGAGAATGGTTGGTCATAAGCCAGATTACTCTCTATATATTCCCAGATCCCTATTATGTCAGCTTTTAGGGGCTGTCTGTCGATGGAGTAATTAGCTTGGGTGGAAATTTTCCCAAAAGGCATTATAATGCATTCTTTGCTGAGTTCAGTCTTTTGATTTTGGCTTCAGTTGTTTTGTCTGTGATAAATCTTCTTGTAAGATGTTTGTGTACAGGAGTGAGAGATCTATAATAGCTGATTTACAGTCATCTGTACACTTGGTCAGCCAAAGGCCCTTGACACTTTTCCCTCTTGAGAGTAGATGACAAGCAGTAACAATCCAGCATGGAGCCATGAGGTACCACTGGTGACCGGGCTGTTAGTGAAGGTGGTATCACCGGTCCTGACTTCCCTGGGTGCAATAATATGGAGCCATCAATCGCCACGGTTATACGCTAGTTTCTGCCCCGTTCATTGAGTTTTTCAACTATGTCCATTTGGGTATTGCTGAATGGTTATCCAGGTTGAGGTAGGTGGTATATAACATTTCCCTCGTTCATTGCCTTGGTGATCTTCTCATAACAAAGCCAAAATGTGTGGTCAGTGTCAGAAGGATGCCTGGGTTTTGTTGATCATTTCCATTATTAATTCCATGGCTTGCATATTAGACCTAGTCGGACTTATGGGTCTATGTGGTTTCTGGTGTCAGTTGTTGACCCAGCCTTTATGAGGTGGGATAACTGTTGCAATCTTACATTCTCATTTTCGAGCCTGTTTTGGGGCTGCAATTGAAAAGTATTAAAGTCAACCTGATGGGTCATGTTTCAAGCCTCTTAGAAGGCATCTGGGGATATTGTCGGGGCCCACTGGTGCTGTATTTTGGGCCTTAGTGAGCGCCATCAGAACCAGCTACTTGACAATGGTTTGGGGGACATGCTGGTAGTGATTTAATTGGGGGAGTTGTGGGGCAGAACAGACAAAATTTGGTCAGTAAATTCATTATGTCACTCAGCTCCAGTGAAGGTGTCACCACTGACTGCCAATTCAACACACTGATGTGTATTTGCTGCCTTTGAAATTTCTCACACTTAGCTGACAAACGTAGTTGTTTGTGGCTTATGGTGACTAATAAACTTTATAATTGGCCTTGATGAACTTGGTCCTGGTTTCCTGTTAAATAGAGTCAGACAGCATACCTCCCAACCATACCAAATTACTCAATTTTTAACAAGTTTTGAGTTGCAAATAATGGGGTCTCTGATTCCCAAGTAGCACCCCTTCATTTCGATTTTTTCCAGCTTTTTTAAATTATTTTTTTTACTGCTTTTTGAGCGGTACCATCGCCAGTGGCGGTGACATCAGCTCCATCAACACCTGTCTGAATTGAGCTCAGGCACATGCACACATTTCTGGCTGCTGTTTGGGAAGCGTGGATCTCTTGACGTGGAAATGTGCTGCTCTGGGTCTTGGGCGGCTTGTGAACTATGGAATGGTGAACTGATTTATTCTTTTCTGCTGGAAAACTGATTTATTTTCTTGTTGAAATGAAGAAGGAGACGGTTATTCACTTTTGTTTGAAAATGGAGGCTTCAGTTTATTTTCTTATATGAAGTGGATCCGCTGCTCTTTGGTACTGCATGCACAGACTGGGAAGAAACCATGGTGTTGAGCTTAAGGTATTTTTCCTTTCTTAGTGAGCAGTTATATTTGCGCACCTTTTTTTTTGCACTATGTTGTGATCTGAAGTGTGTGTTCTCATAATTTCTTGTCCCATTAGCGACTGGCTCATATATGCCCTATGTCCCGAAACTGCCAAGGGTGATGAAACAAGTTATATGCAGATACAAGAAGTAACCGAAACACTACACTGCCCATTTAGATGTCACAAAACACACATATGGGTGTTGGATTGAACTCGGTAATACTAGGATTTCTCATGCTGCCATTACTTTAATCAAGTTAACTTGTCAGACCGATGATAAAGAGAACACCATCTCCCTTGGTTTTAGATGGCTGGCCATAATACATTTTAGTCAACTTACTGATGGTAATAATCGTGCGTGCTAAGTGAATGAGTTCAGATTTTTTCTGTTCTCAGCCCACCCAAGCCCATAAGACTGGAGGTGATCCACCACTTTAGACCCATTTATTTTTCCAGTTTAATATAACCGTACGCTTCTCTGTTGCTCTACTGGTGCACTTGTTATCAATTCAAATGTACTCTAGAATGCAAATGTGTGCCCACCAGCAACACTGATAAAAAACTTTTTGCGTTAAAGTAAGAGTTGTTGAAGTCATTACTGTATTACATTGCGCGCATAAAATGTATCCATCCCATTTGAATG
>NC_056749.1:502498753-502618753 GCF_019279795.1 Protopterus annectens
ATGCTCATATTTACCAAATTGGCTATGGAGATATTTGAAAATTGCATATCCATGTTGTCAAGACCTGTATTTTGGTGGGCTACTGTGGGTTGAGGACTGGATTATACAAAGCTGTCCTTGGGTAGTCTTAGTGATTTGATTATTCTAATTGAAACCAGTGCTATTTAATGTGCAAACTAGCTGCTCCAAGCATGTCTCCACATAGCAGCTTTAAGTTACATTGTTACAAGTTTCAGTTCTAAGTAGTTTTCATAGATACAGTTTACTTTCTGGGTGTTTATTGTCAGGGCACTGCTGACCTCTTGATGTAGAAAAAAAGGTTGCTTGCGAGTGTAATTCTAAAAAAAACACATCTTAAACTACTAGGGTCAGTGAGGTGCTCTGTTTGACATGTATTTGAAGTCTATTCCAGAGACTGGGCAGCCTCTGGGAGAAAACCTCTCTCTCCAGCAGGTTTTGTTAATGTCACATATTAGGTTCAGGCCTTTTCGGTGGGTAGTGCATGAAGAGTTAGTCTTATGGATATGGAGCATCTCCAGTAGAGCAGGGTCTGAGATTGCCTTATAGGCGAGACAAAGATCACCCCCTGAGCAATCTGTGCAATACCTAGTAGAGTGGTATTGATTTGAGCCTCTCTATATAGGACAGGTGTTGGAGGCCATGGATTCTCTTTGTGAGGTATTTCATTGGCATTCCCAGTTGGTGCAGTTGTTTTGGAGGTACATCCCAAGTGGGGCATTATACTAAATTATTGTCCTAATGAGGAGGAATATACAGACGTAATCTTTCTTTTCTGGATGCAATCCCTTTACTTATGAGATGTACCAAGTAAAAGCCATTTCTGATCACTGCTGCTAAATGATGTTTGAATGTGAGGTATTTATCAACTTGAGTGCACAGGTCTCACACTACAAGTTGCATGCTTATGCGGATTGCCATTGATATGCTAATCAGAAGGGGTCGTGTTTTTGCTAAATGGTATGATACATTTAGCTTGAGGCTATGACTTTGGCACCAGTCATTAGCTGCTGAGAGACCCTCTTGCAGTATGTTAACATTGTTTTGGGAGTCAGACTGCACCAACTTACAGTTGTCAGCAAACATGGTCAGCCACAGGCCTTTTGTCTTTGCCTGTACCTCCGCGAAATAAATGCCAAACAGTAGGGACCCAGGACAGATCCTTGGAAACTCCACTAGTGACAAGTTTACTATCTGATGTAGAGATTCCTACTTTGAAGGCTCTGTCGGTGAGCCAGTTGGCCACCCACCTGATGAGACAGGAATTTACACCAAGTTGTTAGCTTTTTGATGATGCCTGAATGGGGAATTGTGTCCAAGGCCTTGGCCAAGTCCAGGTAAGCTGTATGGTACTGACTTTCTCTCATCCAGGGTCTTGTTGACAGTCTCAAAGAAGTCACCCAGGTTCAACAGGCAAGATCTGCCCTTGACTAATCCGAACTTGGTGGGGCCAAGTGTTTGGAGATTCCTTATATCATTGTTTAGGAGATCCATAATATGCTCCATGGCTTTACAGATCAGACTTGTCAAGCTAATGGGGTGATAGTTTCCAGGGTCAGTAGTGGCACCACCTTTGTGCAAGGGGATGACCATGGTGGTTCTCTACTCTGCTGGAATGAAGCCAGTACCTAAGCTGTGGTTGGATAGGGTGCTCAATGACAAAGCTAGTTCTTGCTGGAAATGGTGCAGAATGCATCCTGGGATACTATCAGGTCCCATGGAAGCTGTTTTTTGCCTTACATGGGGCCTGTAGTACTTTATCTACAGAAGATGTGAGGTGTGGGACAAGTATTGGGGATGTCGAAAGGGTCTGTGGGGGGGACGGGGGTGAAGTTTATGCCGAACCTAAGTCAACAGAATCAGTGCAAGTGAACTGTTAACTATTAATTTGCAACAAACCTGGGCTTTGCTACAGACGTTCCTGACATAATTGAAGACTTTATGGTTTCCTTTGTTATGGAGGCTATTTTTGATTCATAATTGGCCTTAGAGGTTTTCACTAGTGATCTAAGTTGCTTGTTGAGGCTAAGGAGGGTGTTTTCCCAATTTGGAATGTTGTTCCCTTTTACCCTTGGACAACAGTTTCTTCCTTTAGTTGTAAAGCCTGTTTATAGAGGATGTCCACCAAACTGGTTGGTGTTTTCTTAAGGGGCAGGTTTTAGTTCTATTCGATATGGCAGTTGTACAGGTGCTTGCAGACTGCACTGGCATACTGTTCAGCATAGTTGTCTGCATTCTCTGGGGGGGCAGTGGTGTGAACCTACAGATACCTTCCTTTAGGAGGTTCTAGTCCGCTTTTGAGAAGTTGTTTAGCTTGATTTCAGCTGGGGGGGGGGGGTTGGGTGGGATAGAAACTTCAAATGAGACACTCCAATGATCTGATCTAACCACAGAAGGACGTACCTTGGGAGTGGTGGAGAGGTCACCCATATTGGTGAGAACCAAGTCCAGAATGTTATCTCCCCTTGTGGGGGATGAGACAAGCTGGTCTGGTTTTGAAGTTGCTGTTGGATAAGTGCCCACTTTGCTGTTTTACGTTGGTTATTTCATGGTTCAAGTTTTTTAGTATTTGGTAGCCAAGCGTGGGATCCCAACACCCCACCCCCAAAACAACTACTTTTTTCTCAAAATCCCTGTCTAATGAAAACACTTAATTTAAAATCCTGTATCTTAATACATCCATTTAAGTCATTTCTCCTGGCAAATTAATCGTGATGATAGTGGATGATCTTAAAATTGATCTGCACATACAAAATAGCATTACAAAATCATCAAAAAGTAGTGATGTTTTACAGAACCAAAAACTCAACAATTCAAATAAAACTGCACTTGCCACTATTATTTTCCACCCCTAACTGCTTTATTGTGTTTCCATCCTTACTAACCTCCAGGCATCTTGAACAAAACTTGAGCAAAGCTATAATAAATTTATTATATTTGCATCAAATACCCCTTTCAGAACCCACAACTATATAGTGCTAAAAATCCTAAGTTTGTTATAATTAGCAAGTCAAGCAACAGGAGCTTCTGACCACTTATAAAATTATCCAGCTTCCATCTTCTTGCACAGCATTAAATACCATTCTAGACAATTGTGTTCTCACTTGGTCATTATGATCCAGTGACCAAAAAATGTTTGTCCGGAATTTGCTGGCCATGATCTCTACTCGTAGAGGGTTGCCAAGTCCTACTTGCCATCAGTTACATAACCCCCCTTCCATTCCTTTAAAACCTTTCTGAAATATTTCTTAGCCAAATCCTTGCTCCAGGATAAAATATCTCCCTAAAAATGAACAATTACTTCTTCATTCCTTATACCTCCTTTAATTCCTTTTCTTCACTCACTCCTTTGCTTCAGTCAGTTTCTCTTCCCTGACTGTTCATCTAAATATACCATGACCCTGTTTGTTTTTTCTCCCACATAATATTGCAATTCCTGTTTATATTACACTAACTTAAATTTAATTAAGTTTAATTTCTCTAAACTGGATATATTGTTTCTTACTATTAAATCAATGTCATACAAGTTGCATCCATTTTTATCCAATGTTTTCCCATTGTCTAATTTGGTATAATTTTGTATTTTTGAATATTGTAAAATTATTACAAAAACATTTTAAGAACAATACTTGGGAGCTTTTCTCCTCTGACCTGCTCTGAAAATTGGTATCTTCCTAATTGGGCTTTTCCTAGTAATCAAACAGCAAAAAATAAATTAATCCTTGTGTTAGATTATTTTCTGAGAAACTTGGCAAGAAATTACTCTAGAATATTTTAGAATATGCAAACTGCTTTTCCCCTTCCCAAGTAATTATTCATTTTTTCTGTTTACATCTTTGTTCAGAAGACTTTTCTTCATTTTGATGCTTGTATTTTATTTGCATATGCTTTCAAGCAAAAAATGAGTTAAATACGTATAAGAGGCAGTCAAATGTTAAGAGGTGGTATACTGCTATAATGGACTCCCTTTAGCAAGATAATGAAATAAAGTAAAAAGATTGTTGAACAGATTTCTCTTTATCTCCGTGACTCTGAAGTTCGGAATGTGGTTTTAATGTGTAGCTATCTGGTTTAGCACACTTCATATTGGTATTGCAAAGTCTTCACTAAAGAGTTTTTCCATAAATCATTTAAAGGGGTTTAATGATACATTATGGGCTCAGGGAAGAATCCGTTATGTGATGAATTATCTTGCACATTTGGTTCAGATATCATAGAACTATTCATTTAAAAACAGCAGAGCTATTAGCATTTGTTGAGATCAGGTGGGCAAAGTACAGTGCCTGTTGAGTATGAGTCATCAAAAACACTTTACTCAATATGTCCCCTTCCACAGTACAGCAATGGCAAAACTTAAATATAATCAGACATCTGTTTCCTGCAAATGGGTTTGCACTTTATTCAAAATGTATTTTAGTGCTTGTGTCTAGTCCATTAAATGTCATTTCAAATGTTAAAACTGAACTCATCTCTTTAAAATTCAGTTAAATTATTTTTTAATGAAGTATTGTATTCTCATTAGAATTGACTGAATAAAAGGCAGATTAAGAAAATGCTGTTTTATTGGCTCCTTAAAACTTTAAATGTCCAGTTTGCACATTATGTCAAGTGGTTGTTTGTGACTATATACTGCAACCTAGCAATCTAATTACTGTTAAGATGCAACTTGTTTCATTCTAGTTTCAGTTGATGGTATGGTGATATACAGCTGTAATATAAATACTTGTCCTCCAATCAAGCATTATTCAGATAATAAGATGAAAATTAGTAGCTTGTTTTCACTTTTAATAATATCTTAATTCCCCATTTGACTCTTAATGTGATTTTAAATGCCCCTGAAAAACATTTAAAAGATGAGAAAGTTAGTATCATAATGTAGGGTCAAACAAGAAAACTATTTTGCTAATGAAGCATATGGAGCATAGTACTTCTATGCCTAACATCTTTCAGTGAGCATGCAGAAGATCTCTCTCAGGGTAATATAAAGTTAAAAGCTGTAGTTTTATTTCAGGAAGAAATGTACTGGCATAAGCTTGAAAAATAATTTAGCAAATTCTGCAATAGAATCTGCACTATATGGCAAGCATAAAAAGGGTGTTAAAGGCACAGTAGCTGAAGATGTCTAGTTCATCTGTAGAACTGTACAGTTGACTGCAACTATTGAGTGCACTACAATGAGGCAGGTATGGCAAGCCAAGTTTGTGTTGGTAGAACACTATTAGTCAGCTGACTGGTCATAAGGCAGGGCACACAGCAATGCAAGATGAGCACTCTGCAATGGATGATGGGCAAATTAGCAGCACAAGAGTTGTTTCAAGATGTCCCAGACATAGTATCATCATGCCTTGTAGTGTGTGCACAGTGCAGTATTCTGAGTTTATATTAACGAACATGATTTTATTTTATCTTGTTAAGGGCTGGCACAGTGAAGGCCACATTGTTGGATAGCCTATGCAGCATAAGGTATTATAGCTCACATACTTAAAGTAGCTTGGACAATGATGTCTCTGGCATGCAGTGCAGTACAAACTGGCTTTTCAGTTAGATGAGTAGCTGTCAGCAATGACTTGCAATAACCTGTTATGAATATTATGTCCAGACAGAGGTGTATGCATATAGGGGGGCTATGTGCCTACACATGTTTCGGTTAGGTGTATTTCTTGATCCATTGTATATTTTTATGATATCTGAAAAACACAGCAGACATGAAAAATCTGTATGCATATTGAGATGGTACAATTCAGAAAATTTCTCATGCTTTGCCTTATTCTTATTACACACTACTACAAACCATTTTTCACTTTTCTCAAAAACTTGGTGACTGCTGCATTTCTTATACAGACTGCATTTGAAAGTCTAGATGAACTTTCCTTGCTGGTGCAATACTGAAGTAGCAGATTTCCAGTAGTATGTCAAGTTAGATGGTTTGTCTAGTGCTATATTACTCCTGTTATCAAATGTGCAATGTTTAATTATATATTTATACATTAGCTAGTTCAAAGTGCTTTTCTCTTCACTGTATGATGCCCTCGTGCACTGGCAAAAGTGTGTGCATTGCTGAGATGGCTTGTCTAGGGCCTGCTACCATAGCTATTTTGCCATTACTGAGACTTTTGTTCATACCTCTCAAACATTTGTTATTAGAAAATGGGACAAAGTAACAATGTGGTGACAGAGGCCCAAAAATAGGGACGCATTTTTAAGTATTGCTCTTATAAACTTAGAAAGTTGCAGAATAGCAGAATGTGTTAGCATTCATTTTCTGAAGGATGTGAAGTTTGAAACTCAAAGGCATGTCATTATTTAGTGACTTTAATACTTGGATCTCAGTGATTTATCAAAAAAAAAAAATTTTAACAAACCCAAAGAATTCCTATAGTTGAGAGGTATGCTTTTGTTTGTTTTGGCAGCACAGTTGCTTTGAGCTTATATGAAGACTTCAGTGACTAGGTTGTAATATTGTCTTAAATTGCTAAAAATGACTCTGTATTATGGTGAACAGAGTTCATAGGTAGGTACTAGGCTATCGGCCCAAGGGCCTCGTAAGCCCTAGCCAGCAAGGTACCATAGCTTACGCCACCCAAAAAAGTTATTTTCCTGTGCCACTGTCTAACAGAGACACAAGTGATCCCTGGGGTGTTTCCTATTTCCCATCCACTCATTAAGATTTTTCTTTAAGAGTGCTAATGAAGAACTTTGCTTGACATAGATTGGTAGCTTGTTACAGAGTATAGGAAGTCTCTGGGACAGGAATCTATTTCTCCAGCATGTCCTGTTTATTGTGGTGACATGGTTTAGGTCCCTAGAGCATGTAGTTCAGAGGGAATGGGATTTCTTTAGGTGTATCATGTCCAACAGCTCTTGGTTTGACATAGCTTTATATGTTTGGCAGAGATCACCTTGGAGTAGGTGATATGCTATGGAGTAAAGCTGGAGGTTTTTGAGGTGGTCAGTGTAAGGCATTTGTTTGAGGCCAGTAATCCTCTTTGTGGGGTACTTCTGTGGCCTTTCCAGCTGCTGCAGATGTACATTCCAAAAGGGGCGTTGTACTCTATAATGGGTCTAATGAGTGATGAGTAGAGGGGAGCAATGACCTCTTTTTTTTCCTGGATGAGAACCCTTTTATGTTGAGGTGTGCCATGTAGAAGGACTTCCTGACTACTGTAGCGGTGTGACTATCAAAGGGGAGACTGCTGTCCACCTGGGTCCCAAGGTCTCTTATCATGCATTCGGTGTTAAGTAGATTGCTGCCTATGTGGTAGTTCATGGGTACAGAGTTTTACCAAAGGGATGACACTGCACTTTTTGGCATTGAGCTTGAGGCCATGGCTCTGACACCAGGCATCTGTCTCAGTGAGGCCCTTCTGTAGGATGTCCACATCATCTGGGGACTTGACTGTCTCCTAGTTTGCAGTCATCTGCGAACTTCATTAGCCAGAGGCCTTATGTGTTGGTCTGTACTTCAGAGAAGTAGATACCAAACAGGAGAGTTCCCAGGACAGAACCCTGTGGTACTTCACTTGTCACTGCTTTGAGGTCAGATTTGGAGTCTGCAACTTTTACAGTGTGGGTTCTGTCAGTGAGCCAGTTGGCAACCCATCTTGTGACCGAGGGATTTATACCTAGTTTAGTGAGTTTAGTTATAATTCCAGAATGGGGGATGGTGTCGAAAGCCTTGGCGAGGTCAAGATAGGCTGTGTGAACCACCTTACCCTCATCCACAGCTTTGGTGACTGCCTCAAAGAAGTCGATCAGGTTTAGGAGGCATGATCTGCCTTTCACAAACCCTAACTGGGTGGGATCCAGAGTTTGGAGGTTACCACTGTCTTTGTTTGAGTTCCATGGCCTTGCAGACCAGGCTCGTCAGGCTAATAGGATGATAGTTCCCAGGATCAGTGGTGGCTCCCTCTTTGTGGAGTGGGATAACTGTTGCCGTGCGCCATTCAGTGGGCACAAAGCCTGATGTGAGGCTATTATTGAACATGGTGCTTAAGTGGGGAGCCAGTTCATTCATGTAAAACGCAGCCTGGGATGTTGTCCGGTCCCATGGATGCTGTGTTTTTGGCTTTAGAGAGTGCAGCTTTTCCCTGTGTAGTTGTGATTACAGGGACTCTGCATTCTTTCTGTATAGATATGGGCCCTTTAGGGGGTGAGAGGGGGGTAACGTGATCACTGAACCGATCTGCCAGGATGCTGGCAATATCAGTTGGTTCTGTAATTTTCGTGCCTTTGTGCTGTAACTCAGAGCAGATCAGGGTGTTGCCATCTAGATTCTTGACATAACTATAGAATGCTTTTTGGTTGTCCTTGGATTTAGTGGCGATTTTTGTTTTCGTATCTAGCTTTTGAGGATCTTATAAGGGATCTCAGCTTCTTACTGAGGCTAAAAGTAAAAAATGCACCAAGATAACACACAGCAAAATGTTTAATCACAGCAAAGTACAAAGTAGTAAGCGCTTTCACAACCGAAGTTGCTTCATCAGACACCACAGTAAAAAATACACAGGTTTAAATAGAGATTCTAAAATGCTAATTAATCAATAAAAATCACACAATGATTAAGTAGTAGTGAAAAACAATTAAGCCTCATGCTCAAACTAAAAAAGCATTGCTTAAAAACATTGCTTAAAAACATTGTACAAGAAGGAATCCAATACTATACATGCGAAAGCACTTAAAAAAACTTATAAAATCATTATAAAACATGGAAAAATGCTAGGCAGGAAAAGTTAAATAGAATACTTGGAAACTAATAGTTAAATACATTAGACTAATTTTGAAAGAACTTAGTTAATCTTAATCCTTGAGATGTCTAGCCTTTAAAAAGGGACCAATGAAGTAGTAGCATTCATACCAGGATACTTTTCAGCATTAAGTTTCAAAATCCACTTCTGTTCATGTCCCTCTGTGATATTCTCAATGTCACCACCTCTGGGGTTTCTATGAATATGTTGTAAAACAAAGAACTTAAGAATGAGAACGGCCATTGGACATAACATGATTGGCTAGAGCAGTTGATGGTTTATTATTACTAATATCTCTTAGGTGGTCTAGAATACGATCTTTCAGCATTCTATTTGTTTTTCCTACATAAAAGCAGGACATTGTACACAAAACAATAATAGACCACATCTGTAGATCTGCAATCAGTGCATTGATTAGTGTACAAAGAAAATTTCCTAGTAGGATGTACATATTTATTTTTGCTATATATAAATTGACAAGCACTGCAATTCCTGCATTGAAAAGTACCATGCCAGTTGGATCTAATAATAGTTCTAGATAATTCACCATGACATAGATGTTGTTTAAGGGATTTATTATTTCTGAAAACTAAAAATAGGAGAATGTCCGACCTTGTCTACCAGTCCAGGCACTTCTTGTAGCAAATACCAATACTTTTTGACTACATCTAAGTATTGATTGATGTTACTGGAAAACTGAAACGCCACTCTCAAATCATTACTATTTCTGTTAGTATATCTTGTATTGTCAACAGCATCACCAGCATTAAAATAAGGTTTACATCTAGTGCTTCTTAACTTCCAGGCATTAGAGATAGTCTGTTCAATGTCTGCAAGCCAGTATCCCTATGTAAAATTCTGTTTTTAAATTAGATAGGGCAACTACTGCATCTTCATCTCTGCTATGCAGTCGCAGTGTTCTAAAAACCTGACCCTTGAGCACGTTCCTAGGGCGTGTCTAGGTGCATACTAGATTTGTACAAAAGAGTATTTTTTCTAGTGGGTATAAAATAAATATTACTGCAAAGACTATTTAAAACAGATTTACTAATCTGCACATCAAAACTGATGTCAGTGTTGGAACTATGGTAAGTGAACCTTAAAAAATCTGTAGTTGAATGCAAATATTCCACAAACTGTGCCAAATCAATACCAGAGCCTCTCCACAGCATAAACCGTCATCCACAAAACGGACGTACCAAAGTATTTGTCCAAAGAATGGATTATTGTTTGACAACACATTTTGCTCTTCCCAGCTGACCAAAGCCAAGTTGGCGTAGCTATTTGCACATGCAGTGCCCATGGCCACCCAACTTTCTGCAAAAGAATTGCTCCTGGAAGATAACAATGTTGTTGTCTAGGATAATCTCTAAGAAACTACAAATCAACTGTATCTTAGTGTTGGTGAAACACTTATTCACATAAAGAAAATCCCTAATGCTGTCAACACCCGGTGTTAGGTATACTAGTGAATAAGGATTCAATGTCTAATGTAACAAGGACAAAATTCTCATTAACATCAACACTTTCCATTCTATCATAAAGCCTTTTGTAAAAACATCTTTGTATCCTTCAATATTGTATGGCAGTTTGCCAACAAACCATGTAAACATCCCTCTACATAAATAGAGAGGTTCAGTACACCAATCAGTGCCTGAAACAATAGGGGCGCATGGGTGGAGATAACAAATTTTTGTGTATTTTTGGTAGGCCATATACCCTGGGAACAAGAGGTTTTATACACATTAAATACTTAAAAAGTGAATCATCTATTAAATTTGTGATTAGTAAATCAAAAATTAAAAAACTTTATCTATAATAAGCGTTAACAGTAGGCTTGGAAATGCATTGATATGTATGCGTATCAAGTAAAAGTTTCTCCATTAGTGTGACATATAAATCCTTGTCCATTAACACTATACACTCCTTTATCTGCCTGCTTAATAACTATTGAATGTATATTTTGTAATTCTTGCAGGGCTCTGTGTTCATCTACTGTCAAGTTATAAAAATGACATACTGGTATCAGTTAAGTTGTTTAATTCTCTAAAAGCAATTTCACATACATCTATGAATCGTTGAATACCTGTTGGTAAAGCTGGAACAAAGGTACTAGGTTTTCTGTATATATTATGTCCTTTATTACCTGCAGTAGTATCTGTAGGAAACAAACACTTCAGGGAAAGACTTCTGCCAAGTAGTCTTAAGTCCTTCAACATTTCTGCTGGGTGGCCCTCCTTGCAGGAATAAAGGATAAACCTTTATTAAGAACACTAAGCTGTTCACTATTTAACACAAAGAAGAAATATTTTATAACTAAGTCTGGACTACATGTGTCTCTTTTGGATTGATGAGCCATCACATCCATGTGCTGGCTCTTGAATGTCTTGCCGTTGTGTGTAAAGCTCTTGGACCGAGCTTTGTACGGCAGGGCTGTTCTCAAAGAGTAGTCCCCCTTCTTTGTCTTGTCTAAAAAAACACTCGTTTCCTTGTATCGTTCTTGCCCTTGAGTATTATTAACTACACTTACATTTGAAGTTGAAGGCATTACTGCCGATGCGTAAGTGGGACGCATATCATTAATAGACTTGTCAATGGTAATGGAGGTCTCCAAACTGCTAAAGGCAGTAAAAGAAGGTTGCATACCTGGTTCTGCTTGCATAGCATTCGTGAATCTGGCGCCACAACTCCCCGATCATCTGTAGTAGTAGGAACTGCCGAAGTAACAGGAATTTGCAAACCTGGTTCCACTTCTGTAGCATTTGTAGATACGGGCGCCATAACTCCACGATCATTCATAGAACCGGAAACAGGACCAGAGGAGCCAGTCGTGTTTCCCTGCGATGCAGTATTTGCATTAAAGGGACCATTACATTGAATAGATGTAGTTTTAACTTCTTCGGCCGAGAAAAGACATTGTTTCTTGCAAAGTCGGTTTATCTCTATTAAGTTTAGATAACTTAATAGACTGTAGTTTCTTCTCATAAGCAACTATATTATCCTGTAGTTGACTCATTTTGTTGAATGTAATATCACAAGAAAAATTGTCAGTGATTTTTGTTTCAAGATCAATAATCTGTGCTTTTAAGTCAGCTTCAATAGGTGAAAAAAGTCTATTAAAGTTCCATATATTGAGAACTAAATTGTAAATTTAATTCTTGCCATTCACGTAGCAGGACTAGATATGTATCACCATAGGTAGGCATATTCAGAATACTTAAGCCTCGTGGAATAATTTTGGCTTCAATGAAGGGCTTGAAAGATGTAACCTCTGCCATTGCAGTCTCTTGTGTTTATACATCACTTTTCTAGATTCTTATATTTAGCAGAAAAATTCTAGTAGCGTTGTTGATTCACGAAAAGTTTCATCCACCATACCAGCTTGTATAACGGTGTTCAACAAGCGGTTCACGCAGGAATCTCTAGAATCCTTAGAAAACGGTGATGTTGATAAACCACTCACAGACTGCTCCAGTTGTAGTATCTTACATGGGCTGTGTCCTTCACCAAACAAAACCAAAAACAGAAAACCAAAGAACTTACCCGTGTTGGGTAAAACCTTGAATTGCAGAAATAAATCCAAATGAAAAGGTAAAAAAAAAAGTAAAAATGCACCAAGATAGCTTTTGTAACAAAAACGTTTAATCCCAGCAAAAGTACAAAGTGGTGGCAGCTTTCACAACCAAAGTTGCTTCATCAAGACACCACAGTAAAAAATGCACAGGTTTTAAATAGAGATTCTAAAAATGCCAATTAATCAACCAAAATCACACCCTTGATTAAGTAGCCAGTATAAAACAATTAAACCTCATGCTCAAACTAAAAAAGCATAAACTTAAAAACATTGTAACTTAAAACAACATTTTGTACAAGAAGGAATCAAATACTATACATGAGAAAGCACTTAAAAAAGCTATAAAATCATTATAAAACAATGAAAAAATACTAGGCAGGAAAAAGTCAAATAGAATGCTTGAAACTAATAGTTAAATACATTGAACAATTTTGAGAAGAACTTGGCTAATCTTAATGCTTGAGATGTCTAGCCTTTAAAAAAAGGACCAATGAAGTAGTAGCATTCATACAGGATACTTTTCAGCATAAGTTCAAAATCCACTTCTGTTCATTATCCCTCTGTGATATTCTCAATGTCACCACCTCTAGGGTTTCTATGAATGTATGTTGTAGAACAAAAGAACTTAAAGGAATGAAACGGACCATTGGACATAACATGATTGGCTAGAGCATTTTGATGGTTTATTACTAATATCTCTTGGGTGGTCTAGGAGAATCACGATCTTTAAGCATTCTATTTGTTTTCCTACACGCAAAAAGCAGGACATGCTTGTACACAAAAACAATAATAATAGACCACGTCTGTAGATCTGCAATCAGTGTAATGATTGAGTGTACAAGAAAATTTCCTAGTAGGATGTATGCATATGTATTTTGCTATATATAAATTGACAAGCACCTGCAATTCCTACACAGGAAAAGTACCATGCCGATTGGATCTAATAATAGTTCCTAAGAATAATTCACTGCATGACACTGTAGATGTTGTTTAAGGGTTTATTATTCAGTGGTGGCTCCCTCTTTGTGGAGTGGGATAACTGTTGCGTGGTCGCCATTCAGTTGAGGCTTCACAAAGCCTGATAATGAAGGCTATTATTGAACATGGTGCTTAAGTGGGGAGCCAGTTCATTCATAAAATGCAGCCCTGGGATGTTGTCCGGTCCCATGGACGCTGTGTTTTAATGCTGGGAGAGTGCAGCTTTTCACCTGTAGTTGTGATTGGGGACTCTGCATTCTTTCTGTATAGATATGGGCCCTTTAGGAATTTCGAGAGGGTAAAGATTATCACTGAACCCGATCTGCCAGGATGTTGGCAATATCAGTTGGTTCTGTAATTTTCGGTGCCTTTATTACTGTAACTTTCAGAGCAGGAATCAAGGGTGTTGCCATCTAGATTCTTGAACATAACTATAGGAATGCTTTTGTGGTTGCATCGCTTGGATTTAGTGGCGAATTTTGTACATCTAGCTTTTGAGGATCTTATAAAGGGATCTCCAGCTTCTTACCAGGCTAGCCAGGGGAGCTCCTCCACTCGTGGCATTTTTACTCTCTTTTACAGCCAGTTTCTTCCTTCCTGTTTGTACAATGACAGGTTTATGGCAGGATCTGGATTGGTCCCTTTTTTGGAGGATAGCATCTTGGTTTGTTTGATAGCATGATCCATGCACTCATGTAAGTGTATATAGAATTACATTTGTGTAAATTCAGCAATTATGCTGTATTGTCCATCTGCATGGGTGTCACTTGAAGTTCACCACTTCCTATCTTAGAAGCATGATGCTTTAAATTTTTACTGTATGGTTTCCTTAATGTGGGGTGGGGGTAGAGTGTGGATATCCAAGGGTGATAAGCTTGTGGTCGGATTGGACCAGCGAGGGTTGACTTCAGGTGTGTAACTTTTGCAATGCTCATGTTGGTAATGACTAGTCCTGGGATATTGTTGCCCCTGGTGGTGTGGATTAGGATTGATCAAGAGCGCAGGTTGCGAATTCAAGCGTTGAGCCTAAGGAGTTGAGTACACCAGTAGTTTTCCCAGTTAATGGTGGGGTAGTTGAAGTGGCCCATTATTAGGGTGTTTGTTGAACCCTAATATTTTCCAGTACATCAAGAAAAGAGGAGTGGGAATCCTGGGGCATGGTGGGGGATCTGGAGCAAGCTACAATTTGGATTGCAGTTTTGCCCAGAGTTAGTTGCACATGGATAATCTCAGATGCATTATACAAGGAATATAATTTAAAATGTCAGGAAGGTGTATCAAAGAACGCATGCATGTTTCTTGTTTTGTGCAAGGCCTATGATTTGAAAACTGCCCAAAGGTCATCTTTATCCACCACTGGCAGATGCATTTTCTTTGGATGTGTTGTGGGTTTCAATGTTGCTCATGGGCAGAGAAGTTTTAATGCCAAGTCTATTTTCATTGTGAGACAGTATTGCTTTGTTTAGCATATATCTGTTAGTGTTTGTGCATTGTGCTATAAACTAAAAATAAAATCCAAATCACTGTAGAAGTAAAGCAGTATGCACACAGTGTTTATGGTAAATGGGGCAAAATAGCCAGGTACTGGGGCATTGGAATGGTTGCAGGGATGCTCTGGTGCTATATTTTTGGTTGTCTGTTCTTTGGTTTGTTTGAAAATTGGTATCCCGCAGTTCCATTGAAGTGGGTTGGGTTATGTAATTATGCATGCAAATTTTACGTTATTCAGCATAGATTTGTACCTATTTTACATGGGCCTTGTCCAGATTTTTGATGTTTCCAGGTTGAGAGGTATGTTAGAAGCTTGTTATGGGAGTTGCTCTTCCTGATTTTAGCCATGGCTTTTTTTTTTTTTTTTTTTTTTTTTTTTACTTTTGTTACATACCATATTATAGTTTGCTTTCCACCAGTCTGGTTTGTTTTGGGCTTACTTCTGCTAGGTACAATAGCTCTACACAGCCATTCAGCAGTGTGTCTGTTTATATAATCCATGGAAGTATCTGTTAATGTCCACATGGACAAAAACTGAGTCAAACTGGTACCTGTGGTATAGTGATTTAGTGTATGCATAACGTGGTGAATCCTGGACCCAGATAAGCAACTAACCATCATCTTTCTCATTCTGCTGAGTGAGGCATCTGTTTCATGCAGTGGAGTCCCCTGTGATGGTTCATGGTTAATGTGACCTCATCAAACACAGGGTACAGGGTTTGATTTTCATGAATCTTGCCTTTAAGAAAAAATGGCCAGTTTTAAATGGCTCAAAAGGGGCAGCTAGCCTAGTACTTGCCTATGAGCTTATGAGCCTGTGTTTGCTTTCCTCACGCTTTGTTATTGGGGCTACACTGCATATGGGTATGTGTGGTGTTAGCTGTTGCTTTGGGTGAGTGCTTTAGTGACCTTTTGAGGATCGGTGTTGTTTATAGGCTTAGGACATCTTTGAGGTTTGTGAAGATTGTTTCTAGTGTCTCAGCATAAGTTGATCTGTGTGTGTGGATGTAGTGTGCATTCTTGCAACCTTGTCTGAATGCAGAATTTTGCCTCCAGTGAAATTTTGTATGTCCATCTCTTGCACACTGTTTCCTCAAGAAGTACATGGTTGTCTGTGAAAATGAGAGTTGCTACATTGTCTCTGAATGCTCATATTTACCAAATTGGCTATGGAGATATTTGAAAATTGCATATCCATGTTGTCAAGACCTGTATTTTGGTGGGCTACTGTGGGTTGAGGACTGGATTATACAAAGCTGTCCTTGGGTAGTCTTAGTGATTTGATTATTCTAATTGAAACCAGTGCTATTTAATGTGCAAACTAGCTGCTCCAAGCATGTCTCCACATAGCAGCTTTAAGTTACATTGTTACAAGTTTCAGTTCTAAGTAGTTTTCATAGATACAGTTTACTTTCTGGGTGTTTATTGTCAGGGCACTGCTGACCTCTTGATGTAGAAAAAGGTTGCTTATGAAGTGTAATTCTAAAAAAAACACATCTTAAACTACTAGGGTCAGTGAGGTGCTCTGTTTGACATGTATTTGAAGTCTATTCCAGAGACTGGGCAGCCTCTGGGAGAAAACCTCTCTCTCCAGCAGGTTTTGTTAATGTCACATATTAGGTTCAGGCCTTTTCGGTGGGTAGTGCATGAAGAGTTAGTCTTATGGATATGGAGCATCTCCAGTAGAGCAGGGTCTGAGATTGCCTTATAGGCGAGACAAAGATCACCCCCTGAGCAATCTGTGCAATACCTAGTAGAGTGGTATTGATTTGAGCCTCTCTATATAGGACAGGTGTTGGAGGCCATGGATTCTCTTTGTGAGGTATTTCATTGGCATTCCCAGTTGGTGCAGTTGTTTTGGAGAGGTACATCCCAAGTGGGGCATTATACTAAATTATTGTCCTAATGAGGGAGGAATATACAGACGTAATCTTTCTTTTTCTGGATGCAATCCCTTTACTTATGAGATGTACCAAGTAAAAGCCATTTCTGATCACTGCTGCTAAATGATGTTTGAATGTGAGGTATTTATCAACTTGAGTGCACAGGTCTCACACTACAAGTTGCATGCTTATGTGGATTGCCATTGATATGCTAATCAGAAGGGGTCGTGTTTTTGCTAAATGGTATGATACATTTAGCTTGAGGCTATGACTTTGGCACCAGTCATTAGCTGCTGAGAGACCCTCTTGCAGTATGTTAACATTGTTTTGGGAGTCAGACTGCACCAACTTACAGTTGTCAGCAAACATGGTCAGCCACAGGCCTTTTGTCTTTGCCTGTACCTCCGCGAAATAAATGCCAAACAGTAGGGACCCAGGACAGATCCTTGGAAACTCCACTAGTGACAAGTTTACTATCTGATGTAGAGATTCCTACTTTGAAGGCTCTGTCGGTGAGCCAGTTGGCCACCCACCTGATGAGACAGGAATTTACACCAAGTTGTTAGCTTTTTGATGATGCCTGAATGGGGAATTGTGTCCAAGGCCTTGGCCAAGTCCAGGTAAGCTGTATGGTACTGACTTTCTCTCATCCAGGGTCTTGTTGACAGTCTCAAAGAAGTCACCCAGGTTCAACAGGCAAGATCTGCCCTTGACTAATCCGAACTTGGTGGGGCCAAGTGTTTGGAGATTCCTTGTATCATTGTTTAGGAGATCCATAATATGCTCCATGGCTTTACAGATCAGACTTGTCAAGCTAATGGGGTGATAGTTTCCAGGGTCAGTAGTGGCACCACCTTTGTGCAAGGGGATGACCATGGTGGTTCTCTACTCTGCTGGAATGAAGCCAGTACCTAAGCTGTGGTTGGATAGGGTGCTCAATGACAAAGCTAGTTCTTGCTGGAAATGGTGCAGAATGCATCCTGGGATACTATCAGGTCCCATGGAAGCTGTTTTTTGCCTTACATGGGGCCTGTAGTACTTTATCTACAGAAGATGTGAGGTGTGGGATAAGTATTGGGGATGTCGAAAGGGTCTGTGGGGGGGACGGGGGTGAAGTTTATGCCGAACCTAAGTCAACAGAATCAGTGCAAGTGAACTGTTAACTATTAATTTGCAACAAACCTGGGCTTTGCCACAGACGTTCCTGACATAATTGAAGACTTTATGGTTTCCTTTGTTATGGAGGCTATTTTTGATTCATAATTGGCCTTAGAGGTTTTCACTAGTGATCTAAGTTGCTTGTTGAGGCTAAGGAGGGTGTTTTCCCAATTTGGAATTTTGTTCCCTTTTACCCTTGGACAACAGTTTCTTCCTTTAGTTGTAAAGCCTGTTTATAGAGGATGTCCACCAAACTGGTTGGTGTTTTCTTAAGGGGCAGGTTTTAGTTCTATTCGATATGGCAGTTGTACAGGTGCTTGCAGACTGCACTGGCATACTGTTCAGCATAGTTGTCTGCATTCTCTGGGGGGGCAGTGGTGTGAACCTACAGATACCTTCCTTTAGGAGGTTCTAGTCCGCTTTTGAGAAGTTGTTTAGCTTGATTTCAGCTGGGGGGGGGGGGGTTGGGTGGGATAGAAACTTCAAATGAGACACTCCAATGATCTGATCTAACCACAGAAGGACGTACCTTGGGAGTGGTGGAGAGGTCACCCATATTGGTGAGAACCAAGTCCAGAATGTTATCTCCCCTTGTGGGGGATGAGACAAGCTGGTCTGGTTTTGAAGTTGCTGTTGGATAAGTGCCCACTTTGCTGTTTTACGTTGGTTATTTCATGGTTCAAGTTTTTTAGTATTTGGTAGCCAAGCGTGGGATCCCAACACCCCACCCCCAAAACAACTACTTTTTTCTCAAAATCCCTGTCTAATGAAAACACTTAATTTAAAATCCTGTATCTTAATACATCCATTTAAGTCATTTCTCCTGGCAAATTAATCGTGATGATAGTGGATGATCTTAAAATTGATCTGCACATACAAAATAGCATTACAAAATCATCAAAAAGTAGTGATGTTTTACAGAACCAAAAACTCAACAATTCAAATAAAACTGCACTTGCCACTATTATTTTCCACCCCTAACTGCTTTATTGTGTTTCCATCCTTACTAACCTCCAGGCATCTTGAACAAAACTTGAGCAAAGCTATAATAAATTTATTATATTTGCATCAAATACCCCTTTCAGAACCCACAACTATATAGTGCTAAAAATCCTAAGTTTGTTATAATTAGCAAGTCAAGCAACAGGAGCTTCTGACCACTTATAAAATTATCCAGCTTCCATCTTCTTGCACAGCATTAAATACCATTCTAGACAATTGTGTTCTCACTTGGTCATTATGATCCAGTGACCAAAAAATGTTTGTCCGAATTTGCTGGCCATGATCTCATCAGAGGGTTGCCAAGTCCTACTTGCCATCAGTTACATAACCCCCCTTCCATTCCTTTAAAACCTTTCTGAAATATTTCTTAGCCAAATCCTTGCTCCAGGATAAAATATCTCCCTAAAAATGAACAATTACTTCTTCATTCCTTATACCTCCTTTAATTCCTTTTCTTCACTCACTCCTTTGCTTCAGTCAGTTTCTCTTCCCTGACTGTTCATCTAAATATACCATGACCCTGTTTGTTTTTTCTCCCACATAATATTGCAATTCCTGTTTATATTACGCTAACTTAAATTTAATTAAGTTTAATTTCTCTAAACTGGATATATTGTTTCTTACTATTAAATCAATGTCATACAAGTTGCATCCATTTTTATCCAATGTTTTCCCATTGTCTAATTTGGTATAATTTTGTATTTTTGAATATTGTAAAATTATTACAAAAACATTTTAAGAACAATACTTGGGAGCTTTTCTCCTCTGACCTGCTCTGAAAATTGGTATCTTCCTAATTGGGCTTTTCCTAGTAATCAAACAGCAAAAAATAAATTAATCCTTGTGTTAGATTATTTTCTGAGAAACTTGGCAAGAAATTACTCTAGAATATTTTAGAATATGCAAACTGCTTTTCCCCTTCCCAAGTAATTATTCATTTTTTCTGTTTACATCTTTGTTCAGAAGACTTTTCTTCATTTTGATGCTTGTATTTTATTTGCATATGCTTTCAAGCAAAAAATGAGTTAAATACGTATAAGAGGCAGTCAAATGTTAAGAGGTGGTATACTGCTATAATGGACTCCCTTTAGCAAGATAATGAAATAAAGTAAAAAGATTGTTGAACAGATTTCTCTTTATCTCCGTGACTCTGAAGTTCGGAATGTGGTTTTAATGTGTAGCTATCTGGTTTAGCACACTTCATATTGGTATTGCAAAGTCTTCACTAAAGAGTTTTTCCATAAATCATTTAAAGGGGTTTAATGATACATTATGGGCTCAGGGAAGAATCCGTTATGTGATGAATTATCTTGCACATTTGGTTCAGATATCATAGAACTATTCATTTAAAAACAGCAGAGCTATTAGCATTTGTTGAGATCAGGTGGGCAAAGTACAGTGCCTGTTGAGTATGAGTCATCAAAAACACTTTACTCAATATGTCCCCTTCCACAGTACAGCAATGGCAAAACTTAAATATAATCAGACATCTGTTTCCTGCAAATGGGTTTGCACTTTATTCAAAATGTATTTTAGTGCTTGTGTCTAGTCCATTAAATGTCATTTCAAATGTTAAAACTGAACTCATCTCTTTAAAATTCAGTTAAATTATTTTTTAATGAAGTATTGTATTCTCATTAGAATTGACTGAATAAAAAGGCAGATTAAGAAAATGCTGTTTTATTGGCTCCTTAAAACTTTAAATGTCCAGTTTGCACATTATGTCAAGTGGTTGTTTGTGACTATATACTGCAACCTAGCAATCTAATTACTGTTAAGATGCAACTTGTTTCATTCTAGTTTCAGTTGATGGTATGGTGATATACAGCTGTAATATAAATACTTGTCCTCCAATCAAGCATTATTCAGATAATAAGATGAAAATTAGTAGCTTGTTTTCACTTTTAATAATATCTTAATTCCCCATTTGACTCTTAATGTGATTTTAAATGCCCCTGAAAAACATTTAAAAGATGAGAAAGTTAGTATCATAATGTAGGGTCAAACAAGAAAACTATTTTGCTAATGAAGCATATGGAGCATAGTACTTCTATGCCTAACATCTTTCAGTGAGCATGCAGAAGATCTCTCTCAGGGTAATATAAAGTTAAAAGCTGTAGTTTTATTTCAGGAAGAAATGTACTGGCATAAGCTTGAAAAATAATTTAGCAAATTCTGCAATAGAATCTGCACTATATGGCAAGCACATAAAAAGGGTGTTAAAGGCACAGTAGCTGAAGATGTCTAGTTCATCTGTAGAACTGTACAGTTGACTGCAACTATTGAGTGCACTACAATGAGGCAGGTATGGCAAGCCAAGTTTGTGTTGGTAGAACACTATTAGTCAGCTGACTGGTCATAAGGCAGGGCACACAGCAATGCAAGATGAGCACTCTGCAATGGATGATGGGCAAATTGGCAGCACAAGAGTTGTTTCAAGATGTCCCAGACATAGTATCATCATGCCTTGTAGTGTGTGCACAGTGCAGTATTCTGAGTTTATATTAACGAACATGATTTTATTTTATCTTGTTAAGGGCTGGCACAGTGAAGGCCACATTGTTGGATAGCCTATGCAGCATAAGGTATTATAGCTCACATACTTAAAGTAGCTTGGACAATGATGTCTCTGGCATGCAGTGCAGTACAAACTGGCTTTTCAGTTAGATGAGTAGCTGTCAGCAATGACTTGCAATAACCTGTTATGAATATTATGTCCAGACAGAGAGGTGTATGCATATAGGGGGGCTATGTGCCTACACATGTTTCGGTTAGGTGTATTTCTTGATCCATTGTATATTTTTATGATATCTGAAAAACACAGCAGACATGAAAAATCTGTATGCATATTGAGATGGTACAATTCAGAAAATTTCTCATGCTTTGCCTTATTCTTATTACACACTACTACAAACCATTTTTCACTTTTCTCAAAAACTTGGTGACTGCTGCATTTCTTATACAGACTGCATTTGAAAGTCTAGATGAACTTTCCTTGCTGGTGCAATACTGAAGTAGCAGATTTCCAGTAGTATGTCAAGTTAGATGGTTTGTCTAGTGCTATATTACTCCTGTTATCAAATGTGCAATGTTTAATTATATATTTATACATTAGCTAGTTCAAAGTGGTTTTCTCTTCACTGTATGATGCCCTCGCACTGGCAAAAGTGTGTGCATTGCTGAGATGGCTTGTCTAGGGCCTGCTACCATAGCTATTTTGCCATTACTGAGACTTTGTTCATACCTCTCAAACATTTGTTATTAGAAAATGGGACAAAGTAACAATGTGGTGACAGAGGCCCAAAAATAGGGACGCATTTTTAAGTATTGCTCTTATAAACTTAGAAAGTTGCAGAATAGCAGAATGTGTTAGCATTCATTTTCTGAAGGATGTGAAGTTTGAAACTCAAAGGCATGTCATTATTTAGTGACTTTAATACTTGGATCTCAGTGATTTATCAAAAAAAAAAAATTTTAACAAACCCAAAGAATTCCTATAGTTGAGAGGTATGCTTTTGTTTGTTTTGGCAGCACAGTTGCTTTGAGCTTATATGAAGACTTCAGTGACTAGGTTGTAATATTGTCTTAAATTGCTAAAAATGACTCTGTATTATGGTGAACAGAGTTCATAGGTAGGTACTAGGCTATCGGCCCAAGGGCCTACGTAAGCCTAGCCAGCAAGGTACCATAGCTTACGCCACCCAAAAAAGTTATTTTCCTGTGCCACTGTCTAACAGAGACACAAGTGATCCCTGGGGTGTTTCCTATTTCCCATCCACTCATTAAGATTTTTCTTTAAGAGTGCTAATGAAGAACTTTGCTTGACATAGATTGGTAGCTTGTTACAGAGTATAGGAAGTCTCTGGGACAGGAATCTATTTCTCCAGCATGTCCTGTTTATTGTGGTGACAAGGTTTAGGTCCCTAGAGCATGTAGTTCAGAGGGAATGGGATTTCTTTAGGTGTATCATGTCCAACAGCTCTTGGTTTGACATAGCTTTATATGTTTGGCAGAGATCACCTTGGAGTAGGTGATATGCTACGGAGTAAAGCTGGAGGTTTTTGAGGTGGTCAGTGTAAGGCATTTGTTTGAGGCCAGTAATCCTCTTTGTGGGGTACTTCTGTGGCCTTTCCAGCTGCTGCAGATGTACATTCCAAAAGGGGTGTTGTACTCTATAATGGGTCTAATGAGTGATGAGTAGAGGGGAGCAATGACCTCTTTTTTTTCCTGGATGAGAACCCTTTTATGTTGAGGTGTGCCATGTAGAAGGACTTCCTGACTACTGTAGCGGTGTGACTATCAAAGGGGAGACTGCTGTCCACCTGGGTCCCAAGGTCTCTTATCATGCATTCGGTGTTAAGTAGATTGCTGCCTATGTGGTAGTTCATGGGTACAGAGTTTTTACCAAAGGGGATGACACTGCACTTTTTGGCATTGAGCTTGAGGCCATGGCTCTGACACCAGGCATCTGTCTCAGTGAGGCCCTTCTGTAGGATGTCCACATCATCTGGGGACTTGACTGTCTCCTAGTTTGCAGTCATCTGCGAACTTCATTAGCCAGAGGCCTTATGTGTTGGTCTGTACTTCAGAGAAGTAGATACCAAACAGGAGAGTTCCCAGGACAGAACCCTGTGGTACTCCACTTGTCACTGCTTTGAGGTCAGATTTGGAGTCTGCAACTTTTACAGTGTGGGTTCTGTCAGTGAGCCAGTTGGCAACCCATCTTGTGACCGAGGGATTTATACCTAGTTTAGTGAGTTTAGTTATAATTCCAGAATGGGGGATGGTGTTGAAAGCCTTGGCGAGGTCAAGATAGGCTGTGTGAACCACCTTACCCTCATCCACAGCTTTGGTGACTGCCTCAAAGAAGTCGATCAGGTTTAGGAGGCATGATCTGCCTTTCACAAACCCTAACTGGGTGGGATCCAGAGTTTGGAGGTTACCACTGTCTTTGTTTGAGTTCCATGGCCTTGCAGACCAGGCTCGTCAGGCTAATAGGATGATAGTTCCCAGGATCAGTGGTGGCTCCCTCTTTGTGGAGTGGGATAACTGTTGCCGTGCGCCATTCAGTGGGCACAAAGCCTGATGTGAGGCTATTATTGAACATGGTGCTTAAGTGGGGAGCCAGTTCATTCATGTAAAACGAGCCTGGGATGTTGTCCGTCCCATGGATGCTGTGTTTTTGGCTTTAGAGAGTGCAGCTTTTCCCTGTGTAGTTGTGATTACAGGGACTCTGCATTCTTTCTGTATAGATATGGGCCCTTTAGGGGGTGAGAGGGGGGTAACGTTATCACTGAACCGATCTGCCAGGATGCTGGCAATATCAGTTGGTTCTGTAATTTTCGTGCCTTTGTGCTGTAACTCAGAGCAGATCAGGGTGTTGCCATCTAGATTCTTGACATAACTATAGAATGCTTTTTGGTTGTCCTTGGACTTAGTGGCGATTTTTGTTTTCGTATCTAGCTTTTGAGGATCTTATAAGGGATCTCAGCTTCTTACTGAGGCTAAAAGTAAAAAATGCACCAAGATAACACACAGCAAAATGTTTAATCACAGCAAAGTACAAAGTAGTAAGCGCTTTCACAACCGAAGTTGCTTCATCAGACACCACAGTAAAAAATACACAGGTTTAAATAGAGATTCTAAAATGCTAATTAATCAATAAAAATCACACAATGATTAAGTAGTAGTGAAAAACAATTAAGCCTCATGCTCAAACTAAAAAAGCATTGCTTAAAAACATTGCTTAAAAACATTGTACAAGAAGGAATCCAATACTATACATGCGAAAGCACTTAAAAAAACTTATAAAATCATTATAAAACATGGAAAAATGCTAGGCAGGAAAAAGTTAAATAGAATACTTGGAAACTAATAGTTAAATACATTAGACTAATTTTGAAAGAACTTAGTTAATCTTAATCCTTGAGATGTCTAGCCTTTAAAAAAGGGACCAATGAAGTAGTAGCATTCATACCAGGATACTTTTCAGCATTAAGTTTCAAAATCCACTTCTGTTCATGTCCCTCTGTGATATTCTCAATGTCACCACCTCTGGGGTTTCTATGAATATGTTGTAAAACAAAGAACTTAAGAATGAGAACGGCCATTGGACATAACATGATTGGCTAGAGCAGTTGATGGTTTATTATTACTAATATCTCTTAGGTGGTCTAGAATACGATCTTTCAGCATTCTATTTGTTTTTCCTACATAAAAAGCAGGACATTGTACACAAAAACAGTAATAGACCACATCTGTAGATCTGCAATCAGTGCATTGATTAGTGTACAAAGAAAATTTCCTAGTAGGATGTACATATTTATTTTTGCTATATATAAATTGACAAGCACTGCAATTCCTGCATTGAAAAGTACCATGCCAGTTGGATCTAATAATAGTTCTAGATAATTCACCATGACATAGATGTTGTTTAAGGGATTTATTATTTCTGAAAACTAAAAATAGGAGAATGTCCGACCTTGTCTACCAGTCCAGGCACTTCTTGTAGCAAATACCAATACTTTTTGACTACATCTAAGTATTGATTGATGTTACTGGAAAACTGAAACGCCACTCTCAAATCATTACTATTTCTGTTAGTATATCTTGTATTGTCAACAGCATCACCAGCATTAAAATAAGGTTTACATCTAGTGCTTCTTAACTTCCAGGCATTAGAGATAGTCTGTTCAATGTCTGCAAGCGAGTATCCCCTATGTAAAAATTCTGTTTTTAAATTAGATAGGGCAACTACTGCATCTTCATCTCTGCTATGCAGTCGCAGTGTTCTAAAAACCTGACCCTTGAGCACGTTCCTAGGAACGTGTCTAGGGTGCATACTAGATTTGTACAAAAGAGTATTTTTTCTAGTGGGTATAAAATAAATATTACTGCAAAGACTATTTAAAACAGATTTACTAATCTGCACATCAAGGAAACTGATGTCAGTGTTGGAACTATGGTAAGTGAACCTTAAAAAATCTGTAGTTGAATGCAAATATTCCACAAACTGTGCCAAATCAATACCAGAGCCTCTCCACAGCATAAACACGTCATCCACAAAGCGGACGTACCAAAGTATTTGTCCAAAGAATGGATTATTGTTTGACAACACATTTTGCTCTTCCCAGCTGACCAAAGCCAAGTTGGCGTAGCTATTTGCACATGCAGTGCCCATGGCCACCCCAACTTTCTGCAAAAAGAATTGCTCCTGGAACATAACAATGTTGTTGTCTAGGATAATCTCTAAGAAACTACAAATCAACTGTATCTTAGTGTTGGTGAAACACTTATTCACATAAAGAAAATCCCTAATGCTGTCAACACCCCGGGTGTTAGGTATACTAGTGAATAAGGATTCAATGTCTAATGTAACAAGGACAAAATTCTCATTAACATCAACACTTTCCATTCCATCATAAAGCCTTTGTAAAAACATCTTTGTATCCTTCAATATTGTATGGCAGTTTGCCAACAAACCATGTAAACATCCCTCTACATAAATAGAGAGAGGTTCAGTACACCAATCAGTGCCTGAAACAATAGGACGCATGGGTGGAGATAACAAATTTTTGTGTATTTTTGGTAGGCCATATACCCTGGGAACAAGAGGTTTATACACATTAAAATACTTAAAAAGTGAATCATCTATTAAATTTGTGATTAGTAAATCAAAAATTAAAAAAGAAACTTTATCTATAATAGCGTTAACAGTAGGCTTGGAAATGCATTGATATGTATGCGTATCAAGTAAAAGTTTCTCCATTAGTGTGACATATAAATCCTTGTCCATTAACACTATACCGCCTCCTTTATCTGCCTGCTTAATAACTATTGAATGTATATTTTGTAATTCTTGCAGGGCTCTGTGTTCATCTACTGTCAAGTTATAAAATGACATACTGGTATCAGTTAAGTTGTTTAATTCTCTAAAAGCAATTTCACATACATCTATGAATCGTTGAATACCTGTTGGTAAAGCTGGAACAAAGGTACTAGGTTTTCTGTATATATTATGTCCTTTATTACCTGCAGTAGTATCTGTAGGAAACAAACACTTCAGGGAAAGACTTCTGCCAAGTAGTCTTAAGTCCTTCAACATTTCTGCTGGGTCGGCCCTCCTTGCAGGAATAAAGGATAAACCTTTATTAAGAACACTAAGCTGTTCACTATTTAACACAAAAGAAGAAATCTTTATAACTAAGTCTGAGACTACATGTGTCTCTTTTTGGATTGATGAGCTATCACATCCATGTGCTGGCTCTTGAATGTCTTGCCGTTGTGTGTAAAGCTCTTGGACCGAGCTTTGTACGGCAGGGCTGTTCTCAAAGAGTAGTCCCCCTTCTTTGTCTTGTCTAAAAAAACACTCGTTTCCTTGTATCGTTCTTGCCCTTGAGTATTATTAACTACACTTACATTTGAAGTTGAAGGCATTACTGCCGATGCGCAAGTGGGACGCATATCATTAATAGACTTGTCAATGGTAATGGAGGTCTCCAAACTGCTAAAGGCAGTAAAAGAAGGTTGCATACCTGGTTCTGCTTGCATAGCATTCGTAGATACGGGCGCAACAACTCCCCGATCATCTGTAGTAGTAGGAACTGCCGAAGTAACAGGAATTTGCAAACCTGGTTCCACTTCTGTAGCATTTGTAGATACGGGCGCCATAACTCCACGATCATTCATAGAACCGGAAACAGGACCAGAGGAGCCAGTCGTGTTTCCCTGCGATGCAGTATTTGCATTAAAGGGACCATTACATTGAATAGATGTAGTTTTAACTTCTTTCGGCCGAGAAAAGACATTGTTTCTTGCAAAGTCGGTTTTATCTCTATTAAGTTTAGATAACTTAATAGACTGTAGTTTCTTCTCATAAGCAACTATATTATCCTGTAGTTGACTCATTTTGTTGAATGTAATATCACAAGAAAAATTGTCAGTGATTTTTGTTTCAAGATCAATAATCTGTGCTTTTAAGTCAGCTTCAATAGGTGAAAAAAGTCTATTAAAAGTTCCATATATTGAGAACTAAATTGTAAATTTAATTCTTGCCATTTACGTAGCAGGACTAGATATGTATCACCATAGGTGGGCATATTCAGAATACTTAAGCCTCGTGGAATAATTTTGGCTTCCAATGAAGCTTGAAGATGTAACCTCTGCCATTGCAGTCTCTTGTATTTATACATCATATTTTCTAGATTCTTATATTGCTGAAAAAATTCTGGTAAACGTTGTTGATTAGAAAAAGTTTCATCCATACCAGCTTGTATAACAGTATTCAACAACGGATTCACAGGAATGTCTAGAATCCTTAGGAAACGGTGATGTTGTCCACTCACAGACTGCTCAGTTGTAGTATCTTCCATGGAGCTGTGTGTCCCTTCACCAAACAAAACCAAAAACAGAAAACCAAAGAAACCGTGTTGGGTAAAACCTTGGTGCAGAAATAAATCCAAATGAAAGGTAAAAAGTAAAAAATGCACCAAGATAACGCACAACAAAACGTTTAATCACAGCAAAGTACAAAGTGGTAAGCGCTTTCACAACCAAAGTTGCTTCATCAGACACCACAGTAAAAAATGCACAGGTTTAAATAGAGATTCTAAAATGCCAATTAATCAATAAAAATCACACTGATTAAGTAGCAGTATAAAACAATTAAGCCTCATGCTCAAACTAAAAAAAGCATAGCTTAAAAACATTGCTTAAAAACATTGTACAAGAAGGAATCAAATACTATACATGAGAAAGCACTTAAAAAAAACTTATAAAATCATTATAAAACAATGAAAAATACTAGGCAGGAAAAAGTCAAATAGAATACTTGGAAACTAATAGTTAAATACATTAGACTAATTTTGAAAGAACTTGGCTAATCTTAATGCTTGAGATGTCTAGCCTTTAAAAAAGGGACCAATGAAGTAGTAGCATTCATACCAGGATACTTTTCAGCATTAAGTTTCAAAATCCACTTCTGTTCATGTCCCTCTGTGATATTCTCATTGTCACCACCTCTGGGGTTTCTATGAATATGTTGTAGAACAAAGAACTTAAAGGAATGAGAACGGCCATTGGACATAACATGATTGGCTAGAGCATTTGATGGTTTATTACTAATATCTCTTGGGTGGTCTAGAATACGATCTTTAAGCATTCTATTTGTTTTTCCTACATAAAAAGCAGGACATTGTACACAAAAACAATAATAGACCACGTCTGTAGATCTGCAATCAGTGTATTGATTAGTGTACAAAGAAAATTTCCTAGTAGGATGTACATATTTATTTTTGCTATATATAAATTGACAAGCACTGCAATTCCTACATGGAAAAGTACCATGCCGATTGGATCTAATAATAGTTCTAGATAATTCACCATGACATAGATGTTGTTTAAGGGATTTATTATTCAGTGGTGGCTCCCTCTTTGTGGAGTGGGATAACTGTTGCCGTGCGCCATTCAGTGGGCACAAAGCCTGATGTGAGGCTATTATTGAACATGGTGCTTAAGTGGGGAGCCAGTTCATTCATGTAAAATGCAGCCTGGGATGTTGTCCGGTCCCATGGATGCTGTGTTTTTGGCTTTAGAGAGTGCAGCTTTTCCCTGTGTAGTTGTGATTACAGGGACTCTGCATTCTTTCTGTATAGATATGGGCCCTTTAGGGAGTGAGAGAGGGGTAAAGTTATCACTGAACCGATCTGCCAGGATGTTGGCAATATCAGTTGGTTCTGTAATTTTCGTGCCTTTGTGCTGTAACTCAGAGCAGATCAGGGTGTTGCCATCTAGATTCTTGACATAACTATAGAATGCTTTGTGGTTGTCCTTGGATTTAGTGGCGAATTTTGTATCTAGCTTTTGAGGATCTTATAAGGGATCTCAGCTTCTTACTGAGGCTAACCAGGGAGCTCCTCCACTCGTGGCATTTTACTCTCTTTGCAACAGTTTCTTCCTTCTGTTGTACAGTTTTATGGCAGGGGATCACCAGATTGGCTTCCTTTTTTTGGAGGATAGCATCTTGGTTTTGTTTGATAGCATGATCCATGCACTCATGTAAGTGCTTATATAGAGTGCATTTGTGTAGGATTCAGCAATTGTAACTGTATTGTCCATCTGCATGGGTGTCATGAAGTTCACCACTTCTATCTTAAGAAGCATGAAGTTAGCTTTGGAAAAATTTTTTACTGTGGTTTCCTTAATGTGGGGTGGGGTTGGGATGTGGATATCAAGGGTGATAAGCTTGTGGTCGGATTGGACCAACGAGGAGTTGACTTCAGGTGTGTAACACTGGTCACTCATGTTGGTAATGACTAGGTCTAGGATATTGTTGCCCCTGGTGGGGGTGTGGACAAGTTGATCAAGAGCACTGGAGTTTATGAATTCCAGAAAGCGTTGAGCTAAGGAGTTGGTACACCAGTAGTTTTCCCAGTTAATGGTGGGGTAGTTGAAGTGGCCCATTATTAGGGTGTTTGTTGAACCCTAATATTTTCCAGTACATCAAGAAAAGAGGAGTGGGAATCCTGGGGCATGGTGGGGGATCTGGAGCAAGCTACAATTTGGATTGCAGTTTTGCCCAGAGTTAGTTGCACATGGATAATCTCAGATGCATTATGCTGAGCAACTAGCCTGGAGGTGTGGATATCCTTAATGAATATGGACACACCTCCACCTTTGGTGTTTTGGTCCAGGTTACATGGCCGAAAAGTGTGGTATGAGTTATAGCCTTGGGTAGTGCAGGGGTGCTCTCTGGAGCCTTGAACCAGGTCTCAGTCACTGCACAGATATCTATGTTTTCCATTTTAATTTTATTCATTGTTTTACCAGTTTGCATATTTACTGGCAGCCACTAACCTGATTGCTGTGCAATGTATCTGTTTTGTAGCTATTTTTTGCTATTGCCTTTGAAATTGATGAATATATGTTTATTTTTCTTAGATTCATCGTATATCACTGTCAGACTAGTCAGAACACTTTTTTCCCCATAAAATGCTAAATACACTCTCATTTTCTTGTTAGTAACCATTTAAATTCCTGAGTGCATGGATCCAGACCCCCCCCATGTTTATGGAAATAAGTGCATTTAGATGCGAAAAATACACATGTATAAACTTGTTCTGCATTTTAATTTTAATGTTGGGTTTTCATTTCCCTGTTATCTGTTTCACTTTTATTTCTCTTCAGTGTAAAGAAGTCCAATAAAATTAAAAGTTATCGTGCTTAACTCATTTACCTGAATTTTTGTTTTAGTTCCCATATTGTATACAAGCTGTTTACATTGAGAAACAAAAGGTTGCCAAGAATGTCCAGACCAGAAATATGTTCTTTGGAGTTGTGCCCTACCATGTCATGCTATAAGTAGTATCTAGTATAATTCAAGATGGGGGGCTAGGAATAAAGGAGCAAAACACACTGGTCAATCACATCACACTTCTCGCTCCACTGTAGCCAACTGCTTTGTGGCATGGTGACATGTGACTTATAACACAGTCATCATAGCAAAGATATTTTTTCACAGTCCTTACATGCCTTGTGCTATTTGGAGATTGGAAAGTCTTGTCAAGCAGAGGCTTAATCATATTGTTTCACTTGACACCAAGTCTCTGTTGATAAAACTCATGTCTCTATTTGCACTCAGTAGAACCTTCAATTTTTACTTTGTTTTCCATTATTAGGACAGTCACTCTGTCAATGTGCTATCAGAATCTGCAGCATTTTAAGACAATGGTAAGAGCAATGCTGAAGTCCCTGACCATACTCATGGAGTCAAATCCCCTATTTTCTTTCAAATTTCTAATATTGCATCTGTGTAACCATCCTAGCTGGGTCTTTTTTATAAGTGCATTAGGAGATGGCCTTTGCTGTTCTTTAGAGCTACTCTTGCAATTGTCATAGCATTAGGATCTCTAACGGTAATCATTGAGGTATTGGCAATCTTATAATGAGACACTGGTTGTTGTAAATGAAGTTTCTCAGCATGCCTTTGTCTTGACTTCTCATACATGTTGGTTGTCTGTTTGAAGCAATGGGTGAGCCATAGGCAATTCTTCAAGCCTTGTGCCCATTAAGAGCTGAAATAGAGAGAGACCTACTTCTTGCAAGGATTTTGACCTATATTCAAATAACAAATACAGGACAACTGTACAAGATGTATATCTGCTTCCTTCAGTATGTTTGATAGCCTAAATTGCTCGGGCAAGCTTCTTTTGCATTGCAAATGTTAATTTGATGCACAGTGTCTTATTTCCCAGTTTTGAAACATTACTCTATTAAACTATAAACCACAATACACTATGACAGTTTTGGAATGCGACTCAGATGTGGTTTTATCAGAATCTGAAGGAAATGACAGTGGCTTTTGGAAGAATGTACTATGGAGATAAGTGGAAAGGGGTAAGGAGTGCATCAGACTACAAGTAATTAGGCAAAACAAGTAGACAAATGGAAGTAGTCTGTAGGTACTGACAACATATCAGGACAGCCATGAACAATTCTGCCAACACCATCTCTGAAAATATATAGACTAAATGTTAACCTTTCAAAACGGAGTACTTTAAAATGTGCATGGTAACTTGTCAGAATAAAAGTACAATGTAGTGTTGCGAGAGTTTTCACTTCATGTTTCTATCTGGCTAACTAAAGGAATTGCTGCTAATTAGAATCTGACTTAGAAATTTAATTTTTACTAATGTTTCAGCATTTTTTTTAAGGTGGGCAGTTGAAATCTTCGTTTTGTGATGTTTTTTGTGGGATCCTTTGTAGGCCAACTTGTGCCCCTATTCTATGTCTTTGTGTATGTCTGTGCACAGTTATTTCTGCATTTTTCACCTGTCTGAGACCACTACAATGAAGTGTGTTCTGTAACCATCTTAATCCCTTAGATGAAATGAGGGAAACCCAACATTCAGTATAATGCTTGAGATTGCCTTCCTACAACAAATAACTTGACAGCAGTGTTTCAGTTTTGACTGTTGTGATTTACAGTTTTTAGTAGCTTTGTGGCCCTAGTGCTGTTTTGTAAGCACTTTGGTCAGTTGCATTACCACAGAGATACCGTATATATCTGAATCTGCATAATATTTTAGGAGAATTTAATATGTACATTTATGTACATTAAAAGAACTCATGGACATGGCTCTTAAGGAGTCCGATTATTCAGCTAAGTAATAGAGTTAAAGCAAGAGCAGAAAGAGATGGAAGGTTTTCACAAAGGCTGGTGAACTTGTCTATGGCTGGAAACGATGCAATTTCAGATCGCATGTGATGAACGTAAGGCATATAACCTATACAGCTAAGGGTACTTCAGCAGTGATTAGTAGGACATCTACCGTTATGGTAAGTTTACTTATACAACTGTACTTTCTTATTGTACATTACATGCAAATATTTTGTCCTATTTCTATTAGTGGGGAATATGGAAATGTGACTATTGGGTACCTGGTTAAACCATTAAGATCTAGGTAGCTCTGTTTCTCTTCCTGTACTGGGTAAGGAACAGGTTCTTGGTTATCCAGGAGACAGTGGTGGAATTCATTTTATGATATGACAATCTACTGACTGATGTCAAATATGTGTCTCATATGCCTGCAGGTCTTAAAATGCTGCATCCTTGTGGACTAGATTATAAAAATACCACAGTTGACTCCTTCATTTGATTTGTGGTATCCCCTTAAAGTCTAGGCAAAACAATATTCAAAAGTGGACTATCAACATGAATTCTAATTGTTTTAAATGTAGTAAATGATGAATTGAGCACCTTTGCTTTAACAGGACATCTGAATAATGAACATGCAGTTTAGAAGTAAAGGCTTCTGGTGATTCTATTAAGTATGTATTGTATTTTACAAGTTAGGTGAAAAAATGCATTCATGCTTTACAAAACTGATTGCATCTTTTCCTTTATCAATTAGCCTTGTTTGTTAGTATTTTCAGAATTAAAAATAAAACACTAAATGGCAGACGATATTTTTGACAATTCTGCATTGAATATATGTAGATTAATCAGTATGACATCATTGTCTTGAGCAGAGAGAAATTAATAAAATGTTCTGTAATCATGCTTTCTTGTCTGTGAAACAATGAAGCCAACCACATAAGTACGGGTCTGCAGCAACAACAAGGTGTGATGCTGAAATTAGACCTAAATCAGACCAGGAGTTTTTTTTTTTTTTCATCATGAATGTCTATCACTAGAAGTGATCAGAATACTTTTCAAACAAATTTCTTCCGATAGTATTCCAAATCTCAGCTGTGAGTAACTTGGGGGTAAACACAAATTAAGTGCATTGTCTTGTATAGTTATCTACATTATAATAATTTGGCCAACATTTATTTTTCTATTCTATCCACAAAACAAATCTGTTTCACAAAAGTTAGTTTTGAAGTGCGTAGTAGAATGACTGTTTACGTAAAATGCTTTATTATGCAGTGTAAGGTACTGAAAGTTGTATGCAGAATTTCTTGGTGGTTAAATGATATCTTAAATGTGATAGCTGGCTTGGATAAATGCACTATGAATACATATTCATTTTGATGCATTTATTTTAAGTACATGAATTTAAACGAGTTGTTTAGTCGCTTATGTATGCAATGGCTTCTTCAGTCAGACTCTGGAATATAAATATGCAATGTTCTTTGTTCTATACTGCTTCAACACAAAGGATAGTGTATCAAAAATGTGCATCCTTTATTTGGAAACAAGATATTCTATTGAAGGAAAGCTGAACACTTAGAACTGAAACAATAACACAACTGTTCAACAACTAACACCTCTGCTAACAATAAGATGCACTGGAAGTACAGTCTATGGGTGCCTGCTGCATTCATAGATGGCCTCTAGACTGCAATTCCCAAACAGTGAGTAGGGTGCCCATTCTATGAGTAGTGGGTGCATCTATGAGTAGTGGGTGCATTCCATGAGTAGTGAGTAAGGGGGTCTATTCCTTTACTGGTGACAAAAGCATGAGCTGTAGCTGGAAATAGTGTTGTCAGCACCCACTCAATTTTACCAGTGAACAACATACTTCGCTTGTTTTATTTACTGTTTTCTAATCGGGTAGTGATCTGAGTTGCCTTTTCATCCGTATAGTCTGGGGAAGATAATGCATGACACATCATGCAACAGCATTAACACAAAAAAGGCAATATATATTAACACACTGTTGTGAGGAAATAGAACAATCGTGCTCATCTCATGCTTTAGGTTTACAACTGAGAAATTATCCCAAAATTTCAACTAAGTATATGACTATAAAAATTGAGCATCTATAATCATATGTTTGCATATAATATATATATATGTATAATGTGTGTGTTTGTATGTACAAAGTCCAAAATGTACCATATTATGTAAACTCCAAATACAAAACCATGATTTATACCTTGATTTTAACATTGCTAATACCTAATATCAGATGTGTATACCTTGTATATTTATCTAAAGAATGTATAAGAAATTCAAGCAGTATTTATAACTCTTGTTTGTAATGTCTCATGTCTGTACAAATATTCTGTTTATCTGCATCCAAATATTTGATATGTTTAGCACCATACAGATTTAACCATTATCAATAAAATATTTGTGTTTTTCTTATTCCAGTCTTTCAGTTTTATTCTGAATTTATTTTGTCTGTTTTCTTTGTTCTGAGGTTGTCAGTTCCAGAATGTTGATGCTATTTTAGTGAGGGTGGTTTCACTTTTATACTAATAGCAAAAAGTGGTCAAATAAGTTGTATAACCTAATGTCCTCTTGCTTTTCCTCAAAGATGGGCAATAACTTTTAATACAGTGACCTATGTTATTCTAACCAGAAAATGAAGTTACAGAACAACTTGTTCAGTTATGCACCAAGTCTATTCCACACAAGCTACTCATTAACTTTAAGAGAACCATTGGCATTGTCTTCATATCAGCCAAGAAACGGCCCACTATCCATTAACATCTGTTCAGACAATGGGAAGGAGAAACAGAACTGAATACCACTGAACACAGATACTTGGAGACTTGGAAATGAACCCCCCCTACACTTTCTCTTACCACATATACAGATATTGTAATTTAATGAAATTCTCCCTCACTTCCTCAGTTAAAACTATCTTGCAAAATTAGTCACCTCATCTTCTCATTGATTATAGGCCAATTGCCAATCATATGTTAATACCCAATGTGAAATGCTCCCTTTTTTGTAACACATTCGAACCATAATCTACACAAAATACAGATACGGATGTATATTGCAATCATTGATGCATAAGGACACTTTTTCCCCATGTACTCTAATTTAAAATATTCTAAAGCACAGTCATTGCACCTAAGCGTGAAACTACCTTTACAAGATGAGCTTAATGACCTCAGAAAAACATAGGGCAAAAATTTCTCTAGTACACCCTCCATTTTAAAACTGCAGCAGGTAAAAAGGCCTTCTCTAGACTGAGACCCAATACCTGGAAGCACCTTATCTACTGATATCAAAAACCCTAGAAACCATTAAAAGCTTCAACAATTATCTTAAATGCATGTATTTACAGAATCTACATTCAACAGCTATCACTAAAATCTTAGGGTAACTAAACACCCCATATCATAGTACATTATACTAATTTTTCTCAGCCTTATGAGGCATTTTATATTTATGTATGAATGTTTATGTATTTGTAGATATGATTGCATTGTAGGTTGTGCATATCCTGATTTATATATTTTTTCCACTTTGTACTTTTCTCTTGCACTCTTTCTGGATTACCTTAATCCTACCCTATCTGCTTTGAATAATCATGTACTAAATTGTTTTTCACTGATTCTGGAAATGATATTGTTTAAGACCCTAATATATTTTCTGTTCTTTGATCAGCTCAATTACTTAGTGAACAAATAGCAATAAATAAATTGTATGTACATAAACACTATAAATACATCTTTAGGAGAAGAGGCTGTAGCTGAAACTGGTAACTATTTAAGTCTATTTGGAGTAACAGTGATGTTCCCCACTGCAGGATAGAATAATGAACCCAAGTTTTTTTTCTATGATCTGTATTAGCTTAGTGTTTCTTGGAAAGGGGAGAAAAGTTGAAAACTCTTATTCTAGTCTGGAAAAGCACATGATTATATATAGCTGATGTTGCCTGTTAAGGTATTTAAATTTGATATTTAAGACATCTTTAATTGGTTTGTCAACTTATAATTTATTCTCCCATGGAAAATGCAACATGAACATTAAAAATGTCATCAATATCTTTGTTTCTTACTTTCACAGATCTTCCACTAGAGAACTACTTATATTCTTAACCTTAATCTCAGTGGTGTCTTTAAACATTCTTACTATTGTCTTATATGTATGGTTAGAATTTTTTTAAATACTATTTGGTACCATATTGATAAACAATGAAGAGAAATAAGGTAACAACAGTAATCTGCCCGTATTAGTACTGGTGAACTGCATTCCATTCATTGGTTCCTTGTGCTTGCCCCTCCCTCCACTGAGATATTAAGCTCCATTTTCTGGAAGAGCTCCAATATGGCTATATCTGACTGGGTCCATCTCTAGCTAGCCTGGTTCTTCCTTGAATGTCTCTGGGCTCTGCCACTTATGGCAATCTGACTTCCTAAGTCCCTCCTTCCCCTGTTTCATCACTATTATTTGTTGTATAAGCTATTTAATTACCATTCCCGCCCATTGTTTTCCATAAATCTAGGATACCAAGTGCCCACCCAGAAAATCAGTCTTGTTTGTGACTAAACTTCCTTTACTGCATAGTACCTTCTCAATTCCCAAGAACTCCGCTAACCTTGACATCCTAGCCTATGTTACAGAAAGTGTTCCACTTGTATCCAGTGTCATCCTGGTAAAGCCAAGTACTTTCGATTTGCTAAATCACACACATGATATTTTGAGTGACTGCTTATGTTTTCTGTTTTTATTTCTGCTTTTCACTCTATTTTGGGGAAGAAAAAAGGTTCTTCCTCTCATTGTTACTGCTGTAAGACTACCTTGAAATCACCTTCAACAATGGATTTCCAGCTAGTTGCTTAATTGTTCTAAGGTAACATTGGGCTTGTGGGTTTCTCCTATATTTTTACATTAGGGAGACTGGGTTTATTCATCTCATGGCAGGAGATATTTGACTGCCTGTATGTGTTGGAAAACACAGAAAAGGGCTTATAATGTAGTTTTTATTTGATAGACTTCATTAGTTTTTCATTTTTTCTGTACTGCTATAAATGTGGTATGTTATGCAGAGCTGCTCAGTGCACAATGGTGGTTAGTAGTGCTCTGTACAGCAACAAACACCTAAAAAGCAAATTTTCCTTAAAGAACAATCTATAAAACTGAATGCTGTAAAGCAGTAAATATAGAACAAATTACTTTGCTTGTCAATGAGCTTCAAGCAGCTAATTCAGCATTGACTGGCAATTTCTACAGATTTAGCAGAAGAAAATATTGTGTAAATGTTTAAAGTTCATGAAATGTTGTACTGCTTAGAATAATATGCCCCAGTAAAGCATAATTTATTATTTGGCATCAAAAAAAGCACCCTTAATAACCTTCTGACCACAATACACCACTCCATTGCAGCTCACCAATCAAATGACTACAGCATAAATATACACTTTCCTAACTTCTCTGTAGCCAGCTTGGTAGATTTGGGCATCTTGAGACAATGTAGCAATTGTCACATACACTATGCCTGAGGTGTACTTGCACAATTACTTTGGAAGCAAAAACTCTAGCATACAAAACCACACACACAACACCCACTTTACATAGCATATGTTTGTGTGTTGTGTGCTGAGGCACTTAAAAAGCAATCTTCCTAAAGATCAATGATCATCTAGACCACCTATTGACAATGTTAGGCCTCAAAAAGCGCAAAGCACTCAGAAAAAAAAACAGCTAACACCACACATACCATCACACTTAATGGAACCTCAAATACTAAGCCCTTAAGACAAGCAAGCACACTTTCTGGAGCTGTTGTCATAGGAAACACCATTGAAAGATATACAGATGCCCCTCTATCCCAGCTGAACAAAGATTACTGTTAGCGGCTTATCTGGAGCCAGGATCTGCCAAATTGCACATGGACTCAAGTCATTATACCACAGGTATGATCTCTTTATAGTTGATGTAGGTGTAAATGGTCCTGAGCCATAACTCCCTGGACTATATAAAGAGAGACATTATGGAGCTTTTCAGATTGTGTGTTTTAGGCTGGTATGAATCTAGCATTGAGCAGCATCTTGCCATCAACAAGGATGATGCTTCAATATGAATAAAAGATGCAAGAAACCCAGGCAGACTGCAATAATATACAATAAGTTACTGGAAGGCAAGAAACTAGTCCATATAAATGAAAATAACCATGAACTTTATTGCTTTCGCAGTGAGATGCACAGCTTCTTCAGATAATAATTGCATAAGCAAATACCCATATACAAAAAGCTCATTAAACATCAACCAATCATAAATCTTAAAATTCACTCCAAAAACCAACTAGTTAAAACAATTAGTTCTTTAAAGTGATATAGTGCATTTCTAAAATGCTAAATTATTTAAGCCTTCTAGATTTCAACACTGGCTTAAGGGGAACACTGTCATTTAAGCCAGGGTCCCTATGTGCACCCAGCCTTAAAATCCATTGCAATTCAAAACCCTCTGTCTTGTTTGCAATATCCCCCATCCTCATATTTTTATCCATAACGTGCAGGACTTGAAATAAAAAAATTATGTTCTGCACCTGCTTGAATAGTATGCTTGGCTACAGCATTGTACTCCAGACCTTTTCTGGTACAATATAGGTGAGCCCGGATTCTTTCCTTAAGTTGTTTGACTGTCTTCCCAACATACAACCTGAAGCAAAAGACAATATGTGACATACACCAAATTCGTGGTGCTGCAATCTGCTTTATAGTGCAATTGCCACAAATGACCAGTCCCTGGGTGCTTGAAGAATCTGGATTCATCCACATATTCACAGTATGCACAAGCACCACATTAAAAGGTACCAGCCCAATCCCTTACACCATCTGTCAATACTCTGGGAAAGCACAAGTGCTGTTTCAGGTTTTTCTTTTTCTTATAGACAAACCTGGGTTGGGATCCCACAAGGTCTGAGATGTTGTCATCTGCCATCAAAATGTGCCAATATTTGTGAAAGATGTCTTTTACCAAATGGACATCTTGCATATAAGATAAAACCACTGGCATGCCAGAAGGATTTGACCTATCATCTATTGGTCGCGATACTTTATCATAAAAATAGGGCTTGGCATGACCTTGTCTCTCACTAAGGACTTTCTGTTGGGCGATAATTTCCTTTAGGCTATATCCCCTGGTTGCAAAAACTTGACTCAAATAATTTAATTCCATAGAGAAATCATTCTAGTCACAAGACTGACATGATACTCTCATAGCTTGTCCAGTCACTACATTGGGAAAAATATGAGGGGGATGCATACTGTCCCTATGGAGAAATCCCACGCAATAATAGTCTTTCCTATGGACTTTGGTACACATGCGCTCTTCATATTTAAAAAACGTTAAATCCAAGTAATCAATTGTGTAGACTTGCACATAGTACATTTTAAAAGTACTACTACTATTAAGATCTTTAAGAAATTCCAATAATTCTAACTCATTACCATGCCAGCCAATAAAGATAATCAACAAAACATTGATAAATTGTACTAGAACCTTGCCTTCCTAAAATGTGGTGTTCCCACTTGATCATAACAAAAATTGCATAAGAGTTGGCACAACTGGTGCCCATTGCCACTCCCGATACTTGCCAGTAGCAAACCTCGTGAAACTTGAATATATTGATATCAAGCACCAACTCAAGTAGCATACACAAAAAAATCAATATGTTCTAATGAAAACTTAAGAGATTTGAGAAGAACATTTCTAACCATATTAATACCCTCTTGATTTGGGATACAAGTAGAGAGAAATGACATTCCATGTTACTAATGCATCATTTCCCCCTTTCATTGTGTCCATGGTGGCACAATGTAAATCGCACAAAAATTGTTCCGTGTCTTTAAGAACAGTTGAAACTTCCCCTAGTACTTCTTTGAGTTGTGAATCAAGAAATATACAACTAGGCTCAGTGAGCCATCCACAACCAGCTACAATCAGTCCAAAAGTAGGAATCACAGGATCCGTATGTATCTTGGGTAGGCTGTGCAGTTGAGGTATCAAAGGTGCATCTACATTAAAGTAATCCAACATTTCTTTTGTCATAAGCCCCATACACAAACAATCATTGTGTATTCAGAATGCTGGCACGCAGATTTGAGACGATACTCACATCCACAACTTGGTAAGTAGTAGTATCCGATAACATTTCAAAGATTTTACTATAATAAAAGTCAGCATCTAACACCACTGCAGGCCCACACTTGTCAGCCGGGTGGATTACAATACCTTTATTCCTCTGTAAATCAATTAGTGCCTGCTGTTCAGCTTTGGCAAGATTAATAAAATTATACATTCTACCTACACCGAGCTTACTATACAAATATTTTTTGCAATCTTGTAGAAAAACATCTACGCAGTGTGGTAAATTAGGCACACAAGTACTCTGTTTACGAAAAGCTGATTTCAAAACATTTAATCTAGCATTGCATATTGTTTTTAATGCCACATTGCATGTAAAAAGTCGCAATTCTATTAGAGATATACTAATGTCCATTTTAATGGTTGGTATAAATCCCAGACTTCCTTCTAAAAGTGAACATTCAGCTGGTTTAAGGGCGTACATGGAAATGTTCCAAATCAGTCCGCTTGATGCAGACCCCACCTCTTTTTGAGAGTCTGTTTATGGTTGGTCACTGGAGGTTTTTTCCGCTTCTGTCCATTCCTTGCTTCTTCATGGTTCAAGGACCCCCTGTACTGCGATGACGGAATGGCAGGGAAGGAATGGGAAAAACCTGCTCCTTAGCTGTCAAGATAATCTTTCGTCTTACCACTGGTCCAGTTTCAGGCACTGTTGTGTCCTTCTCTGCAGTAAAAGCTGGAGGTGGCTCCATGGGAGCTGTAGTATATACAGAATCAGTAGAAGCTGGAGGAGAAATACTTCCTGCCAACACTGTATTGGTAGACACCAGTTACAGGCCCTTGATTGGCTGTGCTAACTACAGCTGCAGGCTGATTGGACAAACCTGTTTCAAGTCTGTCATGAGCTCTGGGCCATGCAAATACCTGTTGGTGTTTGAAATCATACAGGTCTCTGGCTAATTTTTTCTTTTTTTGAGCAATAAGCCTCTCTTCATAAGACATGACTTTTTCAAGCAATTCATTAAAGAAAAGCTAAGCATAGTCTGTACCTACAGCATCAAGTAATTCACATTGTTGCTGCTGAATATCTGCACTTAGCTCAGTCTCAATAGGAAAGAAAAAATCTATTAATTTAAAAGATACAACCTACTCATTTCAATATTTATTTTTTGCCACTGAGCTAACAGGGTGGGGTAAGTATCGCCATAAGTAGGCATGTTCAATACCCCCAAACCCCTCTGTACAACAGCCATGCTGACACATGCTTCTAAATGAAAGTGCTGACATTCGAGACGCTTAAATCTATACAAGTCATTCTCCATATTCCATTTAAGATCACATACTCTGGCATCAGTCTTATAAACATTATCTGGTTCCGAAGACACCTTGAATATCTCCCCCTGGAGCAGTGGATTAGTTGAACCGTTCCTAAAACTAGCCAGATGATTACTATGCATTCCTTCACTAAAACATTGTGTATTCTTCTTTAAACAACGTATTGAAACATTACCTAATGCCATTTCGCCAAAATGATAAACACAAAAATCCAAAGCAGTGAAAAAATACCACAACAAATAAAAATCCAAGAATCAGAGGCAGATGGCTAATAATATACAATAAGTTACTGGAAGGCAAGAAAATAGTCATATAAATGAAAATAACTAAGAACTTTATTGAAGGTAAGCGCTTTTGCAGTGAGATGCACTGCTTCAACAGACAACAATAATTACACATTGGCACATTTTGATGATGGATGACAATATCTCAGACTTTGTGGGATCCCAACACAGGTTTGTCTACAAGAATAAGTAAAACCTGAAACAGCACTTGTGCTACCCCATAGTATTGACAGATGGTATAAGGGATTGGGCTGGTACCCGTAAATGTGGTACTTGTGCATACTGTGAATATTTGGATGAATCCAGATTCTTCAAACACCCAGGGACTGGCCATTTGTGGCACTTGTGCTGTAAAGTGGATTGCAGGACCACTAACTTGGTGTATGTCGTACATTGTGTCTCTCTTGCTTCAGGTTCTATGTTAGGAAGACAAACCGACAACTTAAGGAAAGAATCCGGGCTCACCTATATTGTACCAGAAAAGGTCTAGAGTACAATGCTGTAGCCAAGCATACTATTCAAGCAGGTGCAGAACATATTTTTTATTTCAAGTCCTGCACGTTATGGATAAAAATATGAGGATGGGGGATATTGTAAACAAGACAGAGGGTTTTGAATTGCAATGGATTTTAAGGCTGGGTGCACATAGGGACCCTGGCTTAAATGACATTGTTCCCCTTAAGCCAGTATTAAAATCTAGAAGCTTTACATATTTTTTTTTACTTTAGAAATGCACTATATCACTTTAAAGAACTAATTGTTTTAACTAGTTTTTTTGGAGGGAATTTTAATGTTTGGTTGATGTTGTTTAATGAGCTTTTTATATATAGGTATTTGCTTGTGTAATTATTGTCTGATGAAGCAGTGCATCTCACTGCAAAAGCGCTTACATTTAATAAACTTTGTGGTTATTTTCATTTATATGGACACTTTCCTTGCCTTCCAGTAACATTTTGTATACTTTTGCCATCTGCCTGAGTTTCTTGGATTTTTATTTGCTGTGCTATTTTTTTGCTGCTTGCGATTCTTTGATGAACAAAAGAGAACTAAAACTGAATTTCTGGTGTCCTAAGGGGATACAGTATTTGTCATCTTGGGAAGACATGGTTAACAGACCACTTTACTTTGCCAGGGAGTGTCTAGACCTGTCCCTTTTAGGCTTTGAAATACTGGCTTAAAATGTATCCATCACAGTGTTTTTTTTTTTTTTTTTTTTTTTTAGACAAAGCCACATTGACAAAATGACAAACCTACTGATGTGGCAAAATCAGCTCAACTGAACCTCAAGGTGTTACTGCTCAATATCAGGAGCCTAAATAAAAACTGCACTCCCTTCAAAAGCCCTACTTGCTGCAACTCTCACACATGTACTCCAGAATATAGATATCTGTACAGTTATTGAGACATGGCTTAAAGTAGCAGAGAGTACCCCAGCTGTGCAAAGATTCAGCACCTTCCACACGTTTTAGACCAGCAGCTGCACAGGCAAAGGGCCAAGGACAGATGCATCTCCAATATATATCTGTAATGGGCATACCTTCAGGTTGGTCAGACAGGAGTTCCAAGTGCAGATCAGTAAACACAAAATCCTATACCATATCCTAGTAAGCAGTAGATCACTCTCCATCACTTAAGCTCACAATGCATACTTGGACCTACTGGATATACTTGCCATCTAACCTAATACCCTAATCATGGGAGACTTTAATTACCCATCTATAGATTTGGAATCCTACACAGCCAGAAATCTATGGGCACAGATGCCAGGACTTTGTAAAGACAAACATCCTTCAACAAATACTGAATGCACCTACTAGAGGAACCAATATACTGGACCTTATTCTCCCAAATATGGCAGAAAGCTCCACCCCCAGTGTCTCTTACTACCTGGTGAGGTCTGACCATAAAACTGTCTCCTTTGAAATTATAATTAACTCTATAATCCCCAGTAAAAACAGTAACAGTTATGAACTATTCCAAGGCAAACTGTCACTTCTTATGTGATGGTTTGTCAAAATCCAATGCCCCGCCAAACCCTGAGAACACAGCAGCCTATGCTGAATTGCTCAAAGGCTGCTGTAGCTACTAGAAGTAATTCCAGAACTAGCTGCAGAAACATACTGCCATTATGGTATCCCAAATTAAACAGGATATACAACAAAGGAATTCAAATATGGCAAAAAAAAGAAGAGGTAATTTCCATAAAGATAAAACTATCCTGAAGCTAAATAGGCAAATAAGAATGCTAATTAGGTCAAACAAAGCTGACTTTCAGTTGACTCCAAAGGCAGAACACAGACTAGTAAACAGTACACAAAGCTGGAGAAGGACCTCAGAAGATACTCGTAGTAAAATTAAACCAAATTTATTAAAGTTAAGCGCTTTTCGTTTGTGCTATTACACAAACTTCTTCAGACAAAGTAATACACACAATTCCTTCTTTAAATAACAGCAAGGTCAATTGGGTAAGCCCTACCATGCCATTGAAGGAGTGACACCTGACATTAACAACTCAGATGAGCCAGTTCTTTCTGAGTCAGGGAATATTGAACCTATTCAATATAGCAATGGGTCTGGTCACTATAATTTAAGATCTAATGACCCCAATTTTTTAGGGGCACGACAGAAACAGAAACAACAAACAGGTCATTATTATCAGAGAAAGAAGCAGAAGTACAACCAATAAACGAGGTTTTGCTTTTTGCTTGTGATTTAGACCATCCTGACATTATGATGACTCCTACTGTCAATGTTTTTTCAGAGTATGATTGTGCCAGTATACTATGTAACAATGTACCATCTCATGACGCTTTATCTTGTGATGTACCAACTTCTGTTATTTTAGCTTGCTCTGTTGATGAGAGGTCTACTACAAGTCCTTCTACCCCTTCTATATTGTTTAATAAGAGTGGTGATTTTAAAGTATATAATTTTTCTTCTGTGGAAGTGCATGCTGACTTAGTTGAATTAGTTGCTAAGGGTAACACATATGTACCCCCGTCAAAACTTGATGTGGCGAGGACAATAATCGACTTAAAACTTTTTACTAGGAAACTTAATTTAAACCTAATGATGGGAAATTCAGCTATTTCTAACAAAAATAACTTTAGGATTCCTAGTACTTTTAATCCACCACTACATCCTTTATTACAAATTTTTGAGCTTGTGTGTGAGCTTGATATACGAAACCAGGCCCTGACTGGACAGTTTAAGGGCTCTTATAACAATACGTTGAAAGAAAAGGAATGTCTTGAATTTATCCAACTAAATGACATTAGGCTTTGTAAGCCTGACAAGGGAGGAGGGGTAGTCATTTTTGACAACTGTGACTATAATAACAGGATCCTTGAAGTCTTGCATTCATCTTCTTACGTTGAGAGCTCACTGTCTGAATTAAACAGGGCTTATTCAACAATTAAAAACGTTATAAAGGATATGTTTATTGAAGGTAGTATATCTCAACACATTTACAACTACATGTCCACTTCATTTCCAAAATTTCCTCGATTTTTTGGAATTCCTAAGATTCATAAAGATCCTGTTAACCCACCAATGTGCCCATTAGTAGATGGTCGTGGTTCTCCAACCTACCCATGTGCGAAAGTTATTGACACTATCCTCCAGAAATATTTGGTTTACTTGAAACAGATTTGCAAGGACTCCTGGATGTTCCTTAATAGGATGAACCAATTACAATTTAACCCAAGATACAACTTTTTAACAATAGATGTCAAGGACCTTTACACTTGTATCCCACATGATATAGCTTTAGAGTGGGTTGCTGAAGTCTTAAAGCACCATGGTAGTACTCTAACAGAAATTGGTTTGGTTCATGACTTATTAGATCTAGACCTAGACCATAACTACTTCACATTTGACGAGAATTTTTATTTGCAAAAGGTGGGTGTGGCCATGGGTTCTCCTTGTGGGGCGAGTGTAGCGAACATGGTTATGGCTCAGTGGGAACATTTGTTCGTGTTTAACAACTGTGCGTTTTCTGAACAGTTTATTTTTTACACTCGTTTCCTTGATGATATTTTTATCCTGGTAGATGGTGACAGTTTCCTATGCGAGTCAGTAGTGGAATACTTCAATTCCACCACTAATTTTTTGACCTTCACACATACTTTTAGCGTCGATTCTATTCCTTATTTAGACATTCTGTTGACTAAAGACTTGTTTTCTCAAACACTAACAGCTTCTATTTTTAGAAAAAACACATATTGTAATTCATTATTACATTTTTCTAGTTGTCATCCATTTCATCAGAAGCGGGCTATTGTTAAGGGTCAACTTGTTCGTGCAGCCCGTATAACCACTTTAGATTATGAATTTAACCTTGAGTGTTTATTTATCAGAGATCTATTTGTCCATCGTGGTTATCCTGAATATATGGTTGACGAAATTATTGAGGAAGTGTCTTTTAAATGTTACAATCATATTTTTGTTCCCATTTTAAATAATCCTTTTTCTCTGATTAATAGTTTAGTCACTAGTCCTCTACCCTTAGTTGATTTACCAGTTGGAACCTTAAAAAGATGTAGTCTTACTTCATTTATTACGACTTTTAATATTAACAGCAGAGACTGCTACCAGATTATATTAAAAAAACTGGGAAATCCTTAAAAATGACAAAAGTGTCTTTTCATGTGCTGGTGAGCGTCCCTTTGTGACTTATAAGAGGAGTAAAAATCTTAAAGCCTTCTTTGATCAACCAGTAAAACCACTAGTGCAAACAGCTGGTATGTTCAAATGTCAGTCTTGTAAGTACTGTTCGTACATTATTGAATCTAACAGATTCAATATTAACAACTTCCAATACCATTTAAAACTGAGAGTTAATTGTAACTCTAAAATGGTTGTTTATTTAGCTCAATGCCAGTCTTGCCCAGCCTACTATGTAGGTAAAACTGAAAGAAGACTTCGTGACCGTATGTATGAACATCTTTACGCAATTAAAAAACACAAAATTGAAAATGCGTTAGCTAAGCACATAGTTCAGTTCCCTAACCATAGTTTTAAATTTACCATTATAGATCAAATTTTTCATAATTTTAGTGGTGGCTTTGATTCACTTAAGTTAGATGAACTTGAGCTTTTGTGGCAGATTAGGCTTAACACCTATAATGTTCCAGGTTTGAATGAAAGTTGTTCCATTAGTAGTATTTTGAAATTAAAAAGTTTACAGAGATGAACCAGGACAGGTCTTTTAACCTGTTTTTTAACATATATTTTTAATATATTTTTTACTTATATACATTGTATTTCTTTTGCATATATATATTTTGATTTAAGTAGTATTTAAACTATTATATATAACTACTAGTTTAAGAAATCTGACTATTTTTCATGTTTATTCATTTTTATTAATATTTTTATTTTAAGATTTATTTTCATATATTTTTCAAGTAGTATATATATATTTTTTTTCAAGTAGTGAATTTCACTTAGAAGGGTGCCATTCTAGAATTTGATTTGCCTAAACACGCTTCTATTTTTAAGCTTGTTTGATATGTGACTTTTAAAGTTTCAAAAAGAAGGTTAATTGTATGCATTATTGTTTCTTTTATTTGCACTTAACTCATTATGAGTAATGAATTAACAATTACCCAATTGACCTTGCTGTTATTTAAAGAAGGAATTGTGTGTATTACTTTGTCTGAAGAAGTTTGTGTAATAGCACAAACGAAAAGCGCTTAACTTTAATAAATTTGGTTTAATTTTACTACGAGTATCTTCTGAGGTCCTTCTCCAGCTTTGTGTACTGTTTACAAAGCTGACTTTCAGGTTAAGATAGCCAACCAGGTGAAAGATAACCATATGGAGTTATTTAGCTATATCCAAAATTCAGTGCATTGTTGTGTGCACCCCCTTGATCTAGTGTTTAATGGTACTACATTCACAGAGCCTGGCAATACAGTGAACTGGTTAGCAGTCAAACTCGTGTCCAACTTTACTCTAAACCACCCCACAGGAAATAACCTCAAACATCACCTCTGTGAATATAACTATGGAGCCATGTACTGGCTTCTCTATCTAAAGCCAAGAAGAGAGCCTTTATGGGCCCCGATTTTAATATCCTGAGATGCTTCCTGAACAGCCTAAAATGCAAGTTATCAGGACCCCTGGAATTACTATTTACCTACCGTCTTAAAACAGTTTTTGCACCATAAGAATGTAAGACTGTGACAGTCACCTCCCCCTTCATAAGGAGGACCTTCAACAGATCCTGTAATCTACAGACCCATTAGTCGGACTAGTCTTATTTGTAAAGCCATGGGAAGATTTCTCATAGAAATCTTTGACAAAGACGTAGAAGACCTCCAGAGACTGGATCCATCCCAGTTTGGCTTTGTCAGAGGAAGGTCATGCTTACTGAACCAGGTGGACTTCTTAGAAATGAGAACTGCAAACCGAAAATATTATTTGAAATGAGCACCAAGTCAATGGATAAGGTAAAGCAGTCCATAACTGCCTACCTAGATCTGGCTAAAGCATTTTATAGCATACTCCATTCATAAATTGTCAGGAAACTTTGATAACTAGGCATAAATCCATTTCAAACCTGCTGGATATTTAACTGGCTCATGGGTAGTACCCAAGAGGTTAGGATCAGTGAGGCAATCTCCATAAAGAGGCCAGCAAGCAGATGAGTCACTTGCGGCTCTGTGCTGGGTGCCATCCCCTTGACATTTACTTTAGACATCAAAGCAAATGTCAAAGGCCTCTGGCTGACTCAAATCATGAATGACTGCAAAGTGAGAGCAGTCATTGAATCCCCAAAATGAGAACACCATTCACCAAGGTCTAACAGACAATCACTCCGTGCCAAAGCCTTGAGAGTACCTTTTGGGAAGTTGGCTATCCTGCGTAACTGTCATCAATTAAAAAAAAAATACTAGAAGTTGATGCAGTTGTTTGGGATCTTGGAATTCATGAAGATAGTAACCTTGCCCTTGACCAACATGTATCCAATGTAGTAAGAAAATCCTATGTTGCTCAACTTATGAAGGCATGACATTTAAGTCCAGAGAGGTCATCTGACCACTTTTTACTCTGCCCTCATTAGACCTATCCTAGATTATAATGCACCCTTTGATATGTACCTGACCAGACACATGCAGCAACTGGAATGTCTACATGGGATCCTAACAAAAATAATTCAGGGAATAAATGCAATGTCCTACACTTATCACCTCCAGTCCTTGTCTCATTACTTTGTATCCTGCAGACTTCTGAAGTGATCTTTACCTGATGTGCAAGACTTTCCTGGACCCTGTTTTGATGAGCCATTTACACATCTGCAAAACAGCATCATAAGTACTACATCAAAAGACTTACATTTTGCTTGTGACAAATGGAACATGTTGAAGAGACATATTTGTTTCTTAAAGAATTCCCATTCACTGGAACAGGCTCTCCATCCATGCATTCATAGGTTTGTACTGGGCTAATGACCACAAGTGTCTTTACAAGCCTAGCCGTGCAATGCAGCCCAACCCAATTTATCCTAGTTTCTTGGAAGCCGATATGATGGGGTACATTAGTAAAGAGGTAGCTTAGAATTATGTAGGGGTGTATTAGTTGGGGATTAATTTACTGTCTGTCGACCTCTGTCCAATAGAGACATGGGGACCAGGCAGGGGATGAATTTGAGAGTTCCCATTCAATGATCAGGGTTTCTTTTGAGTAGGGTCAGGATAACTCTGCTTCACAAAAATGGGAGCTTACTCCATATCTCAGGGATCCCTTGAGGCTCATATCTGTCTCTCTTGCGCAGTCTCTCTCTTGCGCAGTCTCTCTCTTGCGCAGTCTCTCTCTTGCGCAGTCTCTCTCTTGCGCAGTCTCTCTCTTGCGCAGTCTCTCTCTCTTGCGCAGTCTCTCTCTTGCGCAGTCTCTTTGTTTCAGGCAAAGTTCAGGTCCTCTGATCTGAGGATGCCTTATATGCAAAGCATAGATTGCCCTTCAGTAACCTGTAGGTGACCTGAGTACAGAAATAGGGTCATAAGGCAAAAATACAGGACAAGGGTATTCATACCATGGATTCCCATTGTGCAGAACTTTGAGGGCATTCTGACAGTTGCATCCAACTGTTGAGGTCCATGCAAACAGGGGCATTGTACTCAATGTTGGGTCTGATAAAGGTTGAATAGGATGGTATCACCCTGGGGATCACTGCAGTGGGTCTGCTGGACAGAGGTGCAGGGAACTAATGGCTCTGCTGGTCAAAGGCACAGGGAACTAATCTAAGGGGGTGGCAAAAGCCAACACACAATGGCTAGGTTTATAGATGCCCTTGGGCAGATAGCCTAGTACTTACCTATGAACCTATTATAACTTCCTTGGACCTACAATGCCATACCTTTGTTTATGATTTAGTTGACATGGAATGATTTTCTTACTGTCTTGGCTCTGGTTGGTCAGAAGGCAGATTACTGTCTGTGTATTGTCCCCAGATCACTACTGGGTCAATTCTTAGGGGTGTTTTATCAATGGATTAGCAAGCTTGAGTGGATGATTTCATAAAGGGCATTATAATGTATTTCTTCACATTGAGTTTTAATCCATTGCTTTAGCACCAGTCATTTCTTTGTTGGACTGTCTTATAAGATGTTGCTGTTTGTCGTTATGGCTTTTCCTGGTTAGGGGTCGCCACAGTGGAACTCTGGTCCGCTAATGATTGGCAGTAGATTTTTATGGTGCCGAGTTGCCAGCCCAATGCCCAACCTTCAGCGAAGGCATGCTCATTTGCGCATGTCTTTTGGAGACTACTCGACCACGGGGAGGACATGCAGACTCCACACAGAAGGCGATCCAGCCATGACTCGAACAGGAGATCCTCTTCCTGTGATGCAACAACACTACCGCTGTACCACCGTGGCTTACTTTGTTGCTGTCATGGGGAAAATCTTATGAAAGCTCCCAATTTAGTGTCATCTGAGATCTTGGTGAGCCAGAGGTTTTTGACATTCACCTTTACTTCCATGAAGTATATGCTAAACAGGAGTGGGCTCAAAATGGAGCCTTGGGGTAGACTCACTGATCCTGACTTCTAGAGTCATATATGCAAGCCAGCCAGAAATCTATTTAATGTATTATGCCACCTGATTGGGGTATTATATACAATGCTATGGCCTGTTCAAGGTAGGTGGTATGCACTGTTTTTCCTTCACTGATAGCCTATGTAACCTTCTCAAATAAGTCTACTAGGACGAGTAAGCAATAACCATCCCATAAAGCCAAACTTGGATGGATCCAGTGTCTGCAGGTTGCCAATGTCCTTGACTATTTCCATGTTACCTTTTTCCATGGCTTTGCACATCAGACCAGCTGTATGGGCCTGCAATTCCCTGGGTCAGTTGATGGTCCACCCTTATGAACAGAGATGACCACTTAGTCTTCTATTCACCTGGAATGTAAGTTGTTTTGAGGCTGTAGTTGGAGAGCCTCAAGTGGTCCTGTACGTCTTGGTTGTCTTCTAAGTAGTCTAAAATGAGAATATTGCAGGGCCCATTGAAGCAGAGTTTTTGGCCTTAGCAAACTCCCCCAGAACCTGCTCTCTTTTAATAGTTGGGGGTATATGCCAGAAAGAATTTTGCAGAGGAGATTGAGGAGTGATGTTAGATCTAAATTTATTGGCCAGTTATATTCTGTCACCCTAGGCAGTGAAATGTGTGCAATTTACCACCTGTTTTGCATGTTGCAGGTTCCAAATAACTGTAGAAGGCCTTGTGATTATTGTTGGCCTAGAAGGCTATCCTGATGTCATAACTGGCCTTGTTGGACTTTATTAAAACTCTTGGTTTCTTGTCTAATTAAATTAGAGAGCTCTTGTCTCTGAGAATTTCTCTGATTTGGGACATTGCTTTTTTTTTGTTGTTGTATACGCTGTTGCAGTAAGGATTTCACCAGTGTGGTTTGTTCTTGTTGTTAAATCTGGCCTTTTCTGGCAGGTATGATGACCTCAATGCAGCCGTTTACATGTTTCTACAGGGTTTCTGTAAATAATTCTGCATAGTAGTTGTGTTCTCAAAGACTGGTGCCTCTTAACATGATGTAGTTTCCTTTAGAATTCCTCCTAACTATTGCAGATTTAATTGGGCTTTCTGGGTTTATTTTTTATTTTGAGGAATACCTCTTTGTGGTCTGACCTCACCAATGACAAAGTGACATGTGGGTGGCAAAGCTCTCACATGTCGGTGACTACTACGACCAGTATATTTGATCCTCTCGAGTACACACCATCTCATCCAGGGTATTTGTGCTAAAGTCCAGTAAATATTGTGCCTGAGAGTTAGAGGCAGTGTATGTTTCCAAGTCTATAAAGTGGTAGTTAGTCTCCACTGAATTTGGTTGGATGGTGAGAGTCACTACTAAGTCTAAGTAAGAGCTGTGAGATTTGTGGGTAAAAGGGGCTGACTGATAGTTGTCCAGGGTATGGTAAGGAACCTTGTCTATGGAGACTTTGACATGTATGAACTCCAGGACATCATCTTGTTTAACCAACCTGGAGTTGTATTTGTTAATGTAGACTTGAGATAGTTCCATCTTTAGTCCCTGCCTGCACTGCTGCTGCTCTAAATGTGTAGAAGGAATCATAGCCTTCCCCTGCAGAAGTAATGTCTGTGGCATTAAACCACGTCATAGTGACAGCACAGATGTCTACATCCTCCAGAGTGAGGACAGCTTGTAGGTATGAAGTTTCTGTAGTCTCCAAGTATTGGGCAGTAAAACTTTCAGGTTGTTTTGAGTTTTTTGCTATGTTGCAGTTAATTTTGTTATTTTGACATTGCTTAAAAAAGGCTGTAAGGAGGTGGAATACAAATCAAAAAACTACCTGCAACAAGTAATTGTCCCTCTTAAGCCCTCTTGTGTGTTTCCTAGCTCAGATAGATTAGGCTACCTTTCTACTCTCACTAGAACTGCAGTCCCAGTAGCCTTTATGTAAAATAAATTTTAGCTAGCCACAACTGAAAAGTACCAGAAACAAATCTAACCACTAGCTATAAGTATTTACAAGGTGATTCAAAAGTAGAGAAGCCTTGACCAGCAATGAGGCAAATGGACTGTAAAGCAATGTCAAAGTACACTAATAGTCTGAGGAAGGGTCTTCCCATCAGTCAGTAACCTGTAAGATAAGCAGAGGAAATAAGACTGGGAGAGTTAGGGCTGATCGGACCAGGTATACAGCAGACGAGACCGGGAAGAGCTTAAAAGGTAAGATGTACATTAGGGGCAGGAACCTCAAAAGCCTCAAAGTATAAAACCTTGAAAGGAATAGGGCAAGTAATTCGGAAAACAACTATTAAAAATGTAATAGAATAAGGGCCCAGCACAGAAACCACAGGAACACTGCAGACTGTAAAAATGCTTTGAATTAATAGCTTTAACTTTAAGACAAAGAGCAAACACAGCACACCAAACTGATGTATAAGCAAAGTGCATTATTGTAATTGTAGTTTGTGTATTTTCCTTTATTGCAAAATGTAGTTTAAACACTTTGTTTTCAAGCTTTCAGTCTTCTAGCAATCCCAAGACTATGATTGCTGGCTGCTTGAGTAATATAAAATAACACCCCTCCCCCCCAGTAATTACCTCAGGCTCCAGTTACAACTCGCACAAATGGCCAAAGGCTGACATTTTTGTTTTGTCTGAAAAATGACTACAAGACAGAATTAGATGAGCAATGATGATCTACTTAAGAGCTCAGAGAAAGCAGACTTCCTGTCTTAACCCTATGTACGCTTAACTTGGACCAATGGATGAGTAGTCTGAAATTCACCCTGCTCTTGTGGCTGTCTCTCTGAAGGACAGAGACAGTCATGCAAGTCAAATCTGTGTGCCACATTCAGGTTGCACAGCTAAGCCTATAAGGTCTTTGTGGTTATTAGCCTAGTATAAACCGTTGAACCTGTAAAGATGCATCATTTGAGATGCATGTTAAAAATGTAAGACAAAATGTATCTCAGTGCTGTGTGTGTCTGATGGCTTATGTATGCAAGGTATACTATACACTGTAGGTTCATGTGACCAAAGTGTCACTTAAATAGTTACATGCTGTTTACAATGAAGTTGCTCTTGAGTATAGAGATGTCTGCTTACTCCAGTGTGTGGAGAACTTGTAGGGTATAATGTTTCTTGTTTAGGCTCCGAGTATTGAGCAGTAAAGTTGTTTTGCATGTAACAAATCAAGCTAATACTTTTTATATTTGAGGGTGAATTGTGTTACCATTGTTAAAGACGTGCTGATCATTTTCCAAAGTCGGTGTCCCAATATTAACCTCAAGTGAAATGGCATATACAAGTACCATGATAATCCATGTACAGTGAACCTCATGTCGTTTTTTTAATGCTTCTAGTCCACTACCCAAACATGTTATGCACATTAATTGTTTAATAATCCATACATTAATATTTTGAGCACTATTCCAAGACTGCCTAACTACTGACATTTTTTGTCACAATTTGACAAAGTAAAAATGACTTGGTGTCTGTGTACATTTTAGTTTCTTCCATATGCATGGCTTTATACAAGTAAGTAGAAAAAACAGGATAGAATTTATAACTCATCTGGGTAACCAAAGTGCCACACACCAGTGCTGTTGAACATTCGCTAGTATTGACTAAGCACTGATAAAAAAAAAAGTCATGTGGCAGTGTTTTAAAGTATTTTAAAAATGAAATGAATATGAAAGGATGTGTTCATCTCTCACTGAGGTATATGTCTTTATAGAGAAATTTGTTTACCTCCCTTACAAAATGCATTGCTCTGAATATTTTTTCTCAGTGTTTCCTTGGCTGTATTTCTGCCCTTGTGTTGTGATTAATAAAGCAGACCCGTTCTGAAGCTGACAGGTGGCCAAAGGGACACAAAAAAGTGCTGCCTATGTCCATATTTGTGGAAAAGTCACTTTGAAATGGGTAGCATGTCTGTCTTTTTCATGTCAAAGGATGTACCTGCTGGGAATATTTATCATCTCTAAAGCACAGTCTTTCTGACCTTTCCCTACATGTTATCAATAGCCGGCTGCTAAATAGTTCCATCATTGTCTCAAAAGTCGCTCATCTATATTTAAGTACTATTGAAGAAATGATTCTTTGTGTCATAGAATCAAAAATAAAAGGTTTAAAGGTTTACAAAAAAATGACGCTGCTTTCTGCTCTTCTGTTCTTATTGGTTGGGAGTCTTGACCACAAATTGACATTTTCATTTATAATTTTACTTTTGTGAGCTGCATTATGTGGTTATTTAAGGAATTCACTGTGCTCAGTCTTCTTTACTGCAGAAATAATGCATAACTCTTCATACAATAGCATATATCGAATACATATTTTATGAATTATTAAAGACATTCAGTGTTATCTCTTGCTGTTTTATACAATATTCGGGTCTGTAAATAACATTTTTTTCTATCTCATGCCTCAAAATGTTTTCTTTTAAGGGATCCAACTTAATACTGCAAAAGCTGAGAATAATCCTATAAAACATGCCATACAGATGCTTCATTTGATACAAAATTGTAAAAAAAAACTTAACTATACGACTTAGTGTATTTAGTTTAAGTAACAAATCCTGTTGAATTAAAAATGGTGCTGTATTAGCATAGCTGTAATTTATAATGGTTCATAGATTAAGGGGAAAATGTATTAAAGAAAGAATAAAGGATAGTATTTTTAACTGTTTTAGAAACATTTACCCAGGCCTCTTTATAAGTTACAAATCTGGATGTCTATAATTTGAGGAAAAACATATTGAAAAAAATAGTTGGAGATTTGCAGAAATGTGTTAACATGCCTCATACTCAACATGACTTTAAGGCATGAAAAGCTTGTTTTAACAAATCAGTTGCAGTCTAAATAGAATGAAGAGAGAATAAAGATTAAAGTGTTGTAGCTATGAATGCCATCCTGGAAAACCAGGTTTGACGCCTTCACAATTATTTATTCACTTGTCAGTAATGTTGATTACCTTACTTGACTCTGCAGCAGCTGATCATTGCCTCCTATTAGTGTGGATTGTTTTGGTCAGAAAGCAGTAGTTAAAAGTGGAATCCAACAACTCCCTGAGGTCCACCTCATCCATCTAAACCACTCCTAAAGATTCAGGCCCAGTTAGATTGCCAAAGCAGCTTAAATGAATTTGGCATTAGCAAAACGTAACAGTAATTGTAATGTTTATTTGATGGCCCACCTATTAATTTCCTAACTGACAAAGGCAATACTACTATAGCACACACAGGCACATGCCCCCCCCCCCCCACACACACACACACCATGAAACTGTGAGCTCTGATATGTGCCCTTGTCCATGGAATAAATGTTTAAAAAAAGTCTCTCTTTAAAGTGTCTCTTCAGAAAATGCATGTTGATGGAATACCTGCTGTTCTTTTACCTTTATAAATTTTGCAGAATATATCTGATTTTAAATAATATTTAAGCCTTGTCTTTATCATTTTCCTCATAAATCACTGAGGACTGCAGTCAGTCATTGATGCCAGTCAGAGGTTCATAGTTTTTATTGTCCAGAGAATCCACATTCATGGACTTCATTTTTCTGTTAAAATTTTAAGTAATTTGGAGTTGTCTGGCATTCATGCTTCTCTGATATTGAAGTATTGCATCCTGTAGTCAAAAAGCCCAGTAGATGAATTGTTTTATCTCAATTTCCCTACTGTCTGACTTTAGATAACTTAACCAGACGGTACTCCCAGGGCACCCCTGAAAAGGTGAAATTTATCCAGTCAGTTTGCTTTTTAGCAAATCAATAAGAATATTAAATTGTACCTCTGTCCCACAATTATTGAGGAAAACAATTGAGTGGTATTTTTGTCTGCTCATCATAAAAGTTGTAGTTTTCTGATTAAATTGCTATGGACTACTGTCAAATAATGGCAAACTTGTCATATTCAGACATAATACCCTTCTGAAATGCTTGTTAATGCAAAGCGTTTCATACACTCAACTTTGTAAGTATGTAAAACGAACATTTAAAATCTGTTCATGATATTGGGTGTTTGTCTCAAGAGTCTTGACCAAAGAGATACTGATGACACATGAGGTGTAATGGGTTACACTGTAAAGTTTTCAGCAGGGAGCTGATATACATTCTTGTCAATTATGTAATTCATTCAGAAACAAAAAAACGTGTGTATATCATACTCGACATATATTTATTAAACTACTTTTGTTTCTATTATATTGTTGGTGTTTTAGTGTGCAGTGACATATGATCCTTTTCAGAACCTGAGACAACATGGACATTATTGTTGTTTTACAAGTTTAAATTTATGTAATTGTTCTTTTGTTTGATTTCTAGGAAACCTCTAATGAGCATATAGTCTTACAAGGGGTTTAATTGATGGTCACACACATGCACACAAATGTGCATGCATGCAAATACTTGGTTCTGCATCCCAGAGCAATCATATTGTAAATGAAGGATTTGATTGTAGTAACAGAAGCATCATGATATGAGCCATATTATTGGGTATGATCCATGGTTTTCTTGTTTTTAGAATGTTGCTATTAAGGTTATTATTTAGCTTTGAATAAAATGGACAGCATTAAGTCTGAGTTTGTATTTTAATTGTGTTCAGTTTTTGTAGTCACACAGATGTGAAATGCCCTATGTGTGGGATATAGTATTTTGCCTGGTACTTGGTGCACAGGAGTAAGATTGTGAGCTGTACTATAAGGTTTGATTCCCACTACTTTCATTTGTCTTGTGTGCGACTCTAACCAAGTCACTTTACCAGAGAATATTCCTGGGATACTCCTGAAAATAGATATTTGTGAACAGTGGGCTGTCTCAGGCTGCTGGAAAGTATATTACATGTTGTCTTTTGACACCATTCATGTAACAGCTTATTAGAATCTGGCAAACCACTAAATTACATTTTTAATCGACTGGTAGTCCACACAGTTATTTCTGACAATGGTACCCAATTTACCAGAGAGTAGCTTTAAAATTTGCAAAAGAATGGGACTTTGTACATGTAACTAGCAGTCCAGAATACCCACAGTCACATGGACTAGCTGAATGTGTAGTACAGAGTGCAAAGCAATCATTACAGAAGTCAAAGCATGATCATACCAATGTCTTTTTGAATTTACTCAATCTCAGAAACATACCCTGTGATGATATACTTGGCTTGCCTGCTCAGAGACTTCTATCTAGGCAAACCAGAACAACATTGGCTATCTCTTCATTTGTTGAGGCCTAAAGCAAAGAACAACAGAAGAATCAAAGCCCAGCTATTCAGAAAGCATTCCTTCCAGAAATCCAGCTATGACAAATCTAGCAAATTTCTTCATCCATTGAAAGGAGAGACACTGAATACAAACTGTGAAAGGATTCGACCAGATTGGTCAAGTAACGGGGGTATATGTGCCAAGCCGAGATCCTACTTCATAGAACCTGAGTGTGTGGAGTACAGCAGAAATCGCAGACATCATCTTCCTGTATCAGAATCTATATCACAGTATTGTTCCTGTTATACAGACTCTATATCTCCGAGCAATCCAGACAATGTTCCTGTTGCAGAGCGTGTCTTAACTTTTACTTCTGTTCCTGATGTCCTCAAAAATTAACATTCAGCAGAGACCGTCCCAGTTGCTAGACCTACTTCTAATTTGTCTGTCACATGATTTGGTCGTACTTCCAGATGTGTGAAATACACAGCAACCTGGACATAATGGTTTGTGTGTCTATGTGTGTGTATATATAATGTGTGTATTTATATATAATATTGTGTGTATTTATATATATATATATATATATATATATATATATATATATATATAATATTACAATCCACTGTCTGAAACCACTGAGACTCCAAAGCATTAATTTAATAAAATGCTGTATTTAGGAAATTACAGTCTTTTAGTAAATTACATATTTTTGTTTGTTTCAATAGCAGTATTCAGATTTTGTCTCATGTTATGAACATAATTGTTTCCTCTATACTGGATTCTAGTATTTCATAATGAGCACTAAAAATATAATTAAAAAAACAGAAGCTAGTCTTTAAAGAAAAAACAAATGCTAACATTTCTCTTCCAGTATATCAGCTAACAACTTTGAGGTATACAAAGGAATTGTGCAAATAACTTTAATGGAATAAAACATCACATATAGGATCATAGATTAATAGGCCATCATCCCAGAGGTTATTTCTAGCCTAGCCATTTCATCCCAATGTGATACCATAGAAATGCTAGTTAATACTCAAGATTACATTTAGTAATGGCTGTACATGGCCAGGAGGGTTGTGGGTTCTATTCCCAATAAAATTTACGGTGCCCCATCCACTCGTCCTGGTTCCTTTTGAACAGTGTCGTAGAGGTGCTCTGTTTTGAATAAATAGCTAGCCTATTCCAAAGATGCAACTTGTTACTGGGAGATAAATCTGTCCCTCCAGTATGTCCCATTTAAGTTGCAGGCCATATTTAGGTGGCTAGAATGGGTGACCCTAGTCCCATTTGATTTATATAAATGTGCAGCAGGTTCATTAGGTTTGTGTCTGAAATTGGCCTGTAAACCAGGTCTTAAGTCTCCCCTAAGAAGTATGCATGATACAGAGTAAACTGATAGGGACTTTAGTCATCTATGAATGGCACATCCAGGAGTCCCTTGATGATCTTTGTTCGAAACCTCTGAGGTCTCCAACTGCTGCAGGTGCTTTGTACGGTACATGCCAAATGGGTTGTTATACTCCATTATGGGCCAGATTAGTGAGGAGTATAGACCATTTATAACCTCTTGCTCTCAAGGCAATGCCTTTACTAATCAAGTGTGCTTCGTAGAAAGTGTTCCTTACTAGAGTAGATGTGGTGGTCAAAGTTAAGGTTGTGGTCAACTTGTGATGGTCCCTTACCACTTCATGGGTGCTTAGGGTATTGTTGTTGATTTGATAGTGTGAAAGGACGTTTGTGCTGAAGGGAATTATGCATTTCTTAGCATTCAGATTGAGACTGACTAATACACCAGTTCTTGGTCTGTGTAAGACCCTCCTGGAGTATATTGATATAATTTGGGGATTCAATAATTGTGCCCAGTTTGCAGTCATCTGCATACTTAGTCAGCCACAACCTCTTAGTTTTGACCTGAAATTCTGAGATGTATATACCAAACAGTAGGGAGCCCAACACTGACCCCTGTGGCACCATGCTGGTAACAGGTCTACTGGTTGATGTGAAGTCGCCCACTTTGATAGCGTGTGTGTGATTATACACTGGTAAAAATCAGAACAGTAATAGACAACACACACAACCAATAAACTACTCCATGCACTATCCAGATTCAGTGCAACAGGGCCTAAGTATTGTTTGTTTCTATTATATAAAATGATTAATTGTATTACATTCTCCTATCATACATTTTAACTGAGTTTGTGGCTGTACAGGATGTAACTATCCCTTTGTCATGTCCTCTGTGGCTGAAGAGAATGCATAGCAGGCTAGGGAAAAAAGTGTGTTTTTTTTTTTTTTTTTGTGTGTGTGGGCTGGGGAAGAGGTTGTTGAAGGGTCTTCCCTTTGTGGGTAGAGGATTGTGGAAGCTGAGAACTGTGTACTTAACAGGCAAGCCTTATTGGAGGACACTAATGAGAAAAACTTTCAACATCCTGTCTCAGATCCTGTGGATAGGGTTGGTTTTGTGGGCTTTAGTAAAAGGTGATTTCTGCTTTTTCCAAACCAGATACAATGTCAGGGAAGAAAAGGAAGTGTTCCTCAGAAGAAATTCTTGTCAAAATTGGAAGGAACAATTTTCATTGGAGGAGTGGTGTACCGTTGAGTATTCTACTCAGAACGGTCTGATTCTGAAGAGTGCATAATTTGAGTCCCAACTGAAGAAATGTTTAACTGAGATTTTATATAAAATAAGGGAGGTTTTTCAGTGGGAGTAGAGTGAAGCCTGCATTACTTAGACAATATATAGGGATTTAATACAATTACAGGTGCCTAATGTTACACACATTCCTTCTGTTTTGCCTGCCTTAGTGTGTTTTTCTAATTAGAGGTAGTGTACTGGGCAAAGTGTTAAGCTTCCAGCAAATGTAACAAGGTCTATAAGGTATCCCACACAAACAAGTACTTAATTTTAATCCCAAGGCAGACCCAGCAGTCATTTCTCTGTATGCATGTGCTTCAGACAAACAGGTTTCTTTTTCTAATTGCATTGCTCATGATAAAGTTGGGAAAGTAATCGACAAGATGTAAAAAAAACCTGGCATCTTCACATACTTTAACTTTCATGATTTTAAAATCTCCAACTTGTATGTTGAAGTATTTGGTGTCATTTGTGAATTTGCAGAAGTGTGTGGTTAACCTTAACGTTCTTCATATGTTTCTTTGACGCCTATTTTTCAGGTGATTAAACATATTTTAAGGTGTGCTTATGATACCAAAGTTTCTACTTCCAGAGCAATTGCACATGGATCACTTTTGATGACCCTTGCAAGGCTTCATTCCCCAAGCCTTCATGATGAAGTCAGATGTGAGATTTTTAATTTTCCCTTAAATAAAAGCTCCTTATTTGTCCCTTCTGCAAATGTGATAAAGGTAAACTGATACAATGAGTGATGGCATTTTCATCCCTCCTGTTCAAAATGAATAACCATTATGCCTCCTCTTCAGCCCCTTCTGCTTACAGTTTAAACATGGTGGGCCAGTAAACAAAGGGAGCAATGGAAGGGAAACCCTAAAAAAGGGAAACCCCCTAAAAAAAATTTATGGAAGTGTTCCAAGTCAACGTGACTATCCACCCAAACCCTGGCAACCTTTCCATGTGCCTTAGATGTCAACTTGCCTTTTTGCTATAGATAATATCAGATGCTTGTGTTCTGATGATCATGCTAGAAGGGATAATCTTAGTAAGGAAAATCCTCCCTGCTTTCCATGGGGTTTTTTGCTGCCTAGAGAATCATATTGTGTGGTTCCCTCTTGTTTTGCACAGCATGCTCTCTGAGGGAGTAATTAAACCACATTAATTCTTCCAGAAAAAGGTTAATACACAGGGATATTTTTTATGGTTCTCAAACCTGAAGGATCCTGTTTGTCAGTACTGGATCTTTTGGTTCTAAACCTCTGTCAAAATTCCCAAATTCTAGACTTTTTCACTTCAAAATCTTTTGCCATTGATCCCTAGTCTATATTTCATGGTAAATCTGGATTTAAAAAGGACAACTCTTACCACAGTCAGTAGGGATACCACCTTGGGTCTCCCCTAAAAAAAGCGATCATTGGCCTAGTGGGTCTAAATGATCAAAGTATAAACAATATTGATAAAAAGATTCATATTGCCAAGTAATTCAGGTATTTTGTAATGTAAGCAAGGCATTATCAGTTCTCTGTTTTACCCTTTGAGGTCTCTGATTCTCATATTGAGTTTACAAAATATCTAGCTCAAGTAATCGTTTACTGTAGACTTGCTCAGGTTTCCATATTTGTCTTTGCAGACACTCTTCCAGCTGTAAAGAAACTGAAAACAGTGTAGAAGCTTCTACTGAATTCTGGATTTCAAATCAACATGCAGAAGTTCTCTCACCCCACACAAAGAATAGTTTTCCTTGGATGCTTGTTGGACTCTACTTTGGAGAGAGCTTTTCTCTTCAAGGACAAAGTTGAAATGTTCCCGCAGTATTTTCCTGATTTTTCCAACATAAATAAAGCATCAGCAAAGTAATTTCTCAGGATTCTGGGATACATGGCATCAATGACACTCCTGTTTACCTCTGCCAGACTACATATGAAGAGAATACAGTGGTACCTCGGATCATTCTGGATGCATCATTTATATTCTTTCACTTCTTAAGATTCCTATTTTAGATTTTTTGGTGGCTCAGAAAGACTGCATGGCAGTCCATGTCTTCCATTCTCCCTTCTCACCTCCAGTCAGTAACCACAGATACTTCAGGACTGGTATAGACTGTGGAATCAAAAGGGATAAAGGTGCTCTGTGGGATCCTGTAGACCAAGACAGATGGACAAAACCAATAAATGTCAGGGAGAAGTTGTCAGTTTATCAATGGTGTCAGCACTTTGAATCATTTCTGGTCCCCATGGCATCTGCCAGTGTACAATGACAGTGCTACAGTAACATGGTACATGAACAAGTGGGCACTGAATCATGTCCTCTTTGCAGACTGGCTAGGATAGCTTAATAGGTAGCAATTTAACTTGGCTTCACACTTCAGGATGCATACGTTCCATTGGAGCAAAACCTAATTATAGTTGAGCTCAGCAAAACCAGGATAGACCCCCACACAGGGAAATTCTATAAGAGGACTTTAAAGATATGATTCTCCTTTAAGGAACATCTCAAATAGCTTTGTTGACCTCCCAGCTGAACATACAATTACAGAATTTCTGCTGCACAGCTCCTTGCAAATAGGACTGGAAGACAGATGTTTGTATCACTTACATGTCATGAAGTGCTCCTGTATGCTTTCCATCCGTTCTACTAATTGCCAGAGTTCTAAAAATCCATAGACTTCCCATAAATTTTGGCTGTGACTCTCTTCTGGCAAAGGCAACAGTGGTTCTCCCTTCTCATCAATCCGTCCAAGACCAAGTACTACAAGCTTCCCCACAGACACAATTTACTCTGACAAGGCAGGGGGAATTTTATTCACCTCTGTCTGGAAACTCTTTAAGTAGTTGTCTGAATGATGCAATTTTAATACCTTTTAGGCATTTCATTACTGAAGACGTGTAGCAGCTACTGGAGGAGGCCAGAAAACCTACTACTCATATAAATGGGTAAGTGGAAAAGATTTTCTGGTTGGAGCCACTCAAGTAACAAGGATCCTTTGCATGCCCCAGTGCTTCTAGTTTATTTCTGTGAGCTGCTATCCAAAGGTTTGTTGTATTCTTTTATCATAGTACATTTGCTAGCCATTTCTGCTTGTTTGCCCTTTGATTTCCCTCCCTTTCTAACAATGTTGTTGTCTTTTGTCTTTTCCCGGTTAGGGGTCGCCACAGTGGAACTCCGGTCTGCTTATGATTGGCAGTAGATTTTTACGTGCCGAGTTGCCGGCCCTGAAGCATAACCTTCAACGAAGGTATGCCCATTCATGCACGTCTTCACACAGAAGACACTCTAGCTGAGAATCGAACAGGACATCTTACTGTGAGGCAACACTACCACAGCACCACCACTGCACCCTCCCTTTCTAACAATGCCAAATTAAAATGGTTTTTGAATCTGTTATGTATCCACCCACCTAGGAAATGGGCGTGTCCTTCAGATCTCAGTTTTGTGCTTAGGAAGCTTACTCAGTCGCCATTTGAATTAGTTCATGAGACCAAACTGAGTTTCTTAATATGGAGGACAGTATTCTGATATCTGCAAGAGGCGTATCTAACTTTGCAAGCACTTAGAGCGAGTCAGCCCAGTTCTCTTTCCTGAACCAAAGAACAAGAGAAAGAGGACTCTTCAATATTTGGATGTACACAAGCAGCACAGACACTTCCTTCACAACTTGTTTGTGAAGGCTGACAAACTGTTTAATTTTCTCTTGTTTTTAGAGAAGAAAAACAGTGTAAAGGTTGACCATTTCTAGCTGGTTGTCTCGTGCTGTTACATTTTGTTATACTCATCACAAAAAGACACCCGAGGGTAGGGTTACAATTCATTGAACAAGAGCATTAGCTTCTGTAGTTTTCTGGTAAGCGGTGGATTCTAGGAATATTTTAGAGATAGTAAATTGGTCTTCTGTACATAACTTTACAGACATTCCAAACTATATTCCTTTTCTAATATTAAACAACACTGACCCAAAAGCCACAGACTGTGGCAAAAAAACAACAAACAGCAAGGCAAGTACCAAACTTTTATTCTCTAGCTCTTCGGTGTTACCACCTTCAAGGAGTATCAAACAGTAACAAACATTTACACACATTTTTATATACCTTACATAATTAACATCAATTATTCAATTAAATAATTAATAGTTTCCAAATCTTTAAAGCAAACATTTCCAATTCAGATAATCATTTAGACCATTAGGCACAAGTGTTTTATACTTTAAAATATAAATACTCTCTTTATGCCATAATTTTTGTTTTAATATATTTTCATCATCACAAAAACATTCCACAGTTTCTAAAACTGTGCCTTGTAACATAGTGATATCACGATCATGAAACATTTTAAAATGTAAAGCGATTATCTTATCTTTTCTTATATTCCCAATATCTTTTATGTGCTCCATGAATCTGACACGGAATTCCCTTTTTGTTTCCCCTATGTAAAACAGAGCACAAGGACATCTTAATGCATATACCACCCCTTTGCTTCTACATGAATAAGCATCTCTGGATTCAAATTTAAACCCATTTATATTATTGAAAGTATTCACAATATTTACACAAACACTGCATCTCTTGCAGCATGATGTTCCCTTTGTCACTAATAAGTTAGGTATACTAACAGCTGGTAAACTGAATCTGCCATGTACCACCATGTCTTTTAGATTCCTTCCCCTCTTAAATGAAAAAAGGGGCTTCTGTGGCAGAATCTCCGCCAAAAATCTACCTTCTAACAAGTACTTCCAATAGTATTCTATTAATGTCCTTATTTCCTCACTTTTAATGTTATACATAATAAATTGTATCTGCCTTATTTATATTCACCTCTTCATATTCAGGTATATTCCTTTTCTAGCTCCAGGACAGACATTGATAGGACCATACTCCAAGGGCATGTAGGGTCTTGGTAGGAGTAGGGAAAAAGTGGGAGGCCATTACGTAAGTTATGGGAATATAAATTAGGTTACTGAACAGTGATCCATTAGTATACCTACTGATACAGCCGGTAAACTCCAGGAGATGTGAATAAATAGATTTTGTGTAGTTGGTACTGCCATGGTTTAATAAAACAAATATAACTGTCAAAGATACGAAGCTGTGATGCAAGCACCTTTAGCACTTATACCAGAGAGAAATGTTAACAGCATAGCAGGAAATGTATTCAACATGGTCATAAAATGGTCCATCTTTACTTCAGCTAACCGATGATCTGCCAGGCATTATACATGATCTCTTTCCTGCAGTGAGATTATTCTCAAAAGACTTTTTTAGCAATATCCCTAAAAGTGCTTGAAATTTCTGGTCTGGAGTATCACACTATTTCTCAGTGGCACCTTGTCAAAACCCAATATTTATTCTGTATAGGTTCTTAGTATATCTGGTTTGTTTTTTGATATTTAGCTGGAGTATTTTTGTATTTCTAAATGCATATACACATAAGTTTCAGAAGAAAAAGATCATTTCACTAAGTATAATATGGCGATATTAAAACTAATCATAGGAACAGGGCTAGTCTGAGAGAGATGGCAGTGAAATGTGTATGATATACAACATGGAAGTAGAGGTTGTCTTGCCTTTTGTAGATTAAGTGATTATGCTGGCTTATAAAAAGACACTCTGCTTCTGCATAGTAGTGCACCAAAATAAGAAATCCTCCAGTCATTTTATCTGTAAGGCTTCATTCCTAAAGAAGTTGGCTAATCATATTCTAGCCAACAACCTACTCTCACCAGAGGTTGACTCACTGCATACTCTGTCCAAAGAAGTCCTTGTAGTGTGTGTATTTTGCAGAGAACCAGCTGGAGAAAAGGTGTCTGTCTGTCTGTGTGTCTGTCTGTCTGTGTCTGCTCTCATTACTTTCTGATGGCACGAGAGCACGTCCTGTAGCCCAGGCTACTTTCAAAGACATTTACTGGAATAAAACATGCTGCTGGAGAATGCTCATATAAATGTTGTATTTTAATGGTTTTATAACAGTTTCTTTTTAAATCATACAGAGTAGTAAAATACTCTGAAATTAATTATATACATGCTTAGGATGGGAAAAACTGCCAAACTAGAGTTTTTGTGGCCTTGTAAGTTACTGATTTTGGGGTTCAAAGTTCAAAACCATGTTACCCATGCAAATCAGGTTGGCTAGACAGTTCAATAGATTTAAAAGGTTCAGGGTATAGGGCAATTTCAAACCCCACAAAGAACATTATTTTAATGTTTTCTCATTTTTATGAAAATGCATTTTTACAATTATTAAGCCAGTCCTGATCCCAAGTTTTTAGGATGTGGACACTAATCTAATGACAGCAACCTAATTACCTATCCTTCTTTCAATGGCCAGATTTGTAGTTAACTACAGCTGTATATTCAGTTTTAATATTCATTCTTGACGTAGATTTTACAAGTATCAATTTGAAGGGGTTTACCTGCTGCATAGTTTAGTTGATGAAAGTTGAATTTAGTTTTAAAATTTCTTCAAGTCTATAGAAATAATTCATATTCTGCAAAACCTCTCATTTGTTTGTATTAATTTGAAATGTAGAAATTACGGTGACTTGCTTTTTAAAAGAATCTCAACTCACATTGCAAAGTAATACTGAGAGATACAGCTACACTATAATGTGATTTATACTCACACAGGTTCTGCAGTTCTCATTAACAGCTAATCTTTACACATATGAATTGCTCAGCTAGCTAACTGGATAACCATGCTGTGCAAGGAGGTTGTGCAGGTATGTAGAAAACCACACACAGGCACACTCTTCAGACAAGCTCATGCAAATAAGTAAATATACACATGACAACACACACGCGCACTTATGAAACAGCAAGGATAATTTACTTATGTCATCAGCTCTCTCACTGGAGAGGCTGAATATAGCACAGCTGTGTAGTTAGGCTTTGTGGCCTGCAAAATGTCCACATGTGGCTCCCTATGTTGTCATTGTTGTTTTCTTTCGGCTTTTCCTGGTTAGGTGTCGCCACAGCAGAACTCAAGTCCACTAATGAATGGCAGTTGATTTTTGCGGTGCCGAGGTGCCAGCCTGACTGCCAGCTTTCAATGAAGGCAAGCCCATTCACGCATGTCTTTTGAACGCCACTCTACCACAGGGAGGACATGCAGACTCCACACAAAAGGCACTCCAGCCGAGAATGTTGTCATTAACATCAAAAATGTCCTTGCAGACTTTGGGACTAAAGTCCTGTCAGTGTTGAGTACCAAGAAAAAGGTGTTCATATAAGTAGAACAAAGTGCTGTTATGCAATATTTCTTTCTTGTACTGCTTTGGTAAACTGTAACCAAAGCTGTTCATGCTTATTGGTACATGTTATAGTTTCAAAAGTATAAATTTTAACTTTTCACTTAAGTTGCTAGGATTCACAATTCTTGCTGATTAAATTATTGTAATGCAGCTTGTGGGGACAGAAAAGTATGTCAACTTTCATTCACACCTTTATAGCTCCACCCAGCCAGCTATTCCCACCATCCCACCTTTCCTACAGCTTTGGAGCCTTGGCACAATAGTCTGTCTCTCTACTCAACTCTGACATTCCAGTCAGTGTGTGTGGATGACGCACACATACATACTCAGCCAGCTATTCCCTCCATCTCATCTTTCCTGGAGCTTTGGAGCCTTGCCACAATATTTTTGCCTGTTGTGCAGTTTATCCAGTAGGAATGGGAAAGTGTTTAAAAATAACTGTGCTTAAACAGTTTATGAACAGCTCTTGACATATTGTGAAGTACAGGCACCTATGCTTCATTGCATTATAAATGTTTTTACAAAGCAGTGCACTGAGATGATCAATGGTCTCCATTAAATAGGTCCGGCATACAGTGCTGTATTTATATGCAGCTCTTTTAACCTTACTATCTAGTAGTGCAGCTTTATGCTACTGAGCAGGGTTATGTGTATGAATGTGGTACCCCTTGCCTAGTATGCAAAGGCACTTGCGTGGCTTTGCAGTCTAAAGTCTATGAATGTCCCTTCATGTAGTACAGAAATATTTTATAATTGTACGTAATCTAATTGTATTGCAATTCTAAGTATATTCCTAGAGGACTGTATTTTAGTAGTACTGGCTACAATTAAATGATTTCTATTTTATGTTGTAGTAGCTGGAACTATGCTTTAGTATAAATCATGTAAGTGATATGTAAATATTAACTAAAGAACATCATTAATGCAGTATCTCCACACAAACACTATAATAAATACAATTTCAATAATTGTACATTTTGTTTATCTTTTCTATACAAGTCCAGTGTAATATAATGCCTTGTGTTACAAATTATAGCTACTTGGATATAAAACACAGCTCAAATATAATCGTACCTGCTGGCTGTTGTGCTGTTATCTTATATGGCTGAAAAATACCTGTGAACCAGCCTGTGTATGCAGTTAAAGTATTAAATAAATGAAATTAAAAATGTACTACATAAATCCAGATGAGTTCACATCTAATAGTAACCATTTTTGCAAGAGGGCTTTGCCCCTGATACTATACTTAAGTTGTAAACTCGGAGGATGCAGTGGAGATTCAGTTTGTATATAAATTATATTTTCAGCAAGGTAATGTGTCCTAGGAGTTAATATATGTAGTAATCATTGTTGTGAGGTGCAGAAAAGCATTGTCCCACTGCAGAAAGTAATTGTTTATTTGCTTTACACATTTATATGCTTTGTGTTTCCCTTGTTTTAGTAACAATTTTGTCGTTTTGGTAAACTACTCCATTCAAAAGTAAACACAAAAATTGGCTTCATACAAATTCATTATTTCCTTTTTTGAGTTTTTACTAGTGTCCTAAAAGTTATTTCTGCAGCTAATACTGAGGGGCATGTGTATATTATTAAAGAATAGCAGTGCTGCAAACATTTGTATTTGTGAAAACTAAACCTTCAGTTTGGTTGCACTTTTAATTTCAGTCATCTAACATCTAATTGCCAATGAAGCCATTTTTTTTTCTGTAACTGCATTGTATTCAGCAGCTGGTGTTCAAACTTCCTCATCAGAGCAGTAATAGAGCACCACCTGTCACTGGCACCATGAGTAATGCAACTTAGCTGAGATCTGCAAAGGCTGCCTGCCAATTTCAGCTGTAGCTCTGTTTTTAACAAACTGCACTAATTAAATTAGTTTATTTAAGGTAGCATGATGTTAAAGGGTGCCAGTGAGTCTCGATAAAGCAGCATAAAGATACTGCCTGCATAGCGGACTGCTGGTGTCCTGTGACAGATTTGCCTGCAAAGGAAATTAAGTTATGTATACTTGCTGATAAGAACAATGCATTTATAGTGACTGATAAAAATATACATGAAATGCCTGAAGCAAAAAATAAGTGAACCCAATTAGCCAATCAGGTCAGTGTAGCAGTATGGCTAAGTAACAGCTGATGCAAGAGTACACGTGTAAAAGAAACCTCCAACATTACAGTAGTGGAGGTGCAAAGAACCTATTTACACTGCTTTTATTGTACTACTTTTCTTGTTTTGTCAACTTATATTATTCTCGTTAACGTTATAGTGCTACATAAAGTACCTCTAAAAGATGGACATTAAAAATGGAATTAACATGTTTCTGATGCATATCTCAGTAGATGTCTGTTCCCCTACTTGAGTAGATTAGATTACATAGGAAGGAACCATGTGTGCATATTGTTTTGATAAACTGCATAAAAGAAAAATAGAGTAGGGATCTAACAATGCTGTTAATAGGAATATAATGATGTTAAAACTGCATATGCCTAATTCTTTCACACAGTTTCTCTATAGCCGCATGTCCTCTACAGCACCTGCCTGGTGGTGTGGCTTTGTTTATTTACTGTTGAGGATTTGTGAATCCGAGAGAAATGAACAATGACAGTAAGCTTAACATTGCTGTTTGTGGGAACAAATAACACTACTGGGAAACTTCCTATACAGCAATAGGTGTTTGTGTATTCAGTACAAACAAGTTAAACATTCATGTGGCTTGAGTGATGCAAGAGTTTAGAGCTGTAGCAATTTTAGGTCAAAGGGGGGGGGTGGCAGATGTCACAGACACAAGCTGACAGGAGGTGTGATTGTCACTGCATAAGATGCAGGCAACATATGCTTTCATTTGAATAGCTGTAATTGCAGGCATGCTGCTTAACTAATGGAAATAGATTGACATGTCTTCCCCACTACAAATTTCATCCTCCGATAGTATTTGCTTTGTTTAGATTGCTTTAGGAATTTGCAGTTGGTAGTTTTCTTATCTGCCTCCCAACATGAATGAATGGAAGCAGTATGATTTCCAAGGCTGATTGTAGGCTTGCAGTCAACTTTTTTGCCATTAACTGTTGCTTCCATGTCAGTATGTATGTGCATGTGTATAGTAGACGAGCAATTGGAAGGTTCAGAATACTGAACATTGTGAATGCCTACCTAGGTGATCAAATAATGCAGTGTTTTCTCAGAGCATACATATATAGTAACAGTGGCTGTGGGGGCTAAGGCACCTTTGAGTGGTGCAGGACATTCTGCCTCCTAAAAAAAAAAAAAAAAAAAAAAAAAAAAATTGCTTATATTATTTTGGGTTTCAGTTTAAAATCAACAATGTTCTGTTCTTAGTTTGCCTACTTTGTCTATGGTGCACCTGCACTTGTATGTGTGCGTGTTTGTCTATGGTTTAGGTGTAGCAAATACATAAGAAAACCCATGAAATCTGGTTTCTCTACCAAAGAGCCAAGCATGTATTTTTGCTCCCAAACTGTGGAGAATTTTTATTTAATTGATGTGATAGCATGCCAGATGGGAGTTTAATCAAGGGTCCCTATTCAACTAGTTACATCTCTACTAGAGTCCTTGCTGTTGTAGGATTGTATGAGAGTCTGAACAAGTACTGCAAATCTGAGAGTTTTATTTCCTCTGGGAACAGAGAATGAACTTGAAAGGATACAAGTCACGTGATGGTGTGATAAAACCACAATTATAACAAGTCCATAGGTTTTTTTACTAAACTTGCAGCTAAAGAAAATGCCAGTTTGCGTAGCCACATAACCCACTACTGGTCCCCGTTAAGTTTATTTCACTCACGTATCCTAATTGAAAATATGTGATCACCCATCCAGTCACCCAGAGTGATTGCTTTAAGGTCAATAGGAAGTACTGTGCTTAATATGTAAGGGTATCCTGTTGCAGAAATGGTTGCTGTGTTGAGGTATGTTGCTGTCATGTCATCTGTTAGTGATGGTATGTTAAAAGATTTGGTATCTAGAGCAGGTGTCTGCTGTGTCTCTGGTTTTATGCAAATGAGGGACTTCGGAGAGTGTTGGGTCATTATATGGAAAGGAAGGCTAAGCCGAGGTCACTCATCCAGAATCTGTTCAACAATGAGCAAATGGACATGGTTTTTAATCTTTCAAAGAAGCTTTGAATACAGACGTGAAGAGTGGGCAAATATAGATGGATGCCAGCCAAGCAAGATGGAATTTTGCAGATAATTCTGTAATTTGTAAATATGAATGTAAACTACAGACTTTTCTTAAATGTAAAGAAATAGTGTTACCTGTAGAACTGAAAAAATGCGACAACGATGCACTCTATTGACCAAAGTAAAGCATGTTGTGACCCTTTGATGAAGACAGTGGTGTGAAGGGTCTAGATGAAGGAATTCTTGATATTGTTTTAGCCAAACATTAAATTGCTAGATTTAAACATGCAAATGTATTTTTATTGCTCTGCTTCCTGACCAGCTGCAAGATAACAAAAGGAGATATTAAAAATGTAAATGCAGTTTCTGTTAACCTGGGAACCCAGGGAAGTCTGAAGAATGATGTAATGTGTAGCCTGGGAACACTAGGAAAGTGTGAAGAATGATGTAATGTGAATCAGAACCGCAATTTCAATTTAAACCGAGAAAACCAGAGATTATTAAGCATTTTTGTCTTGACCATCCAACTCAGCACGGTATTGCTCTAGAAGTACATTTATCTTAGACTTATGTTTTCTCTTAGAAATGGCTAGAAACTAGAAAGATTAGACTGTTTTTCTGTGATGTCAGAACTGTACTACTGAATTATTTTAAGTATTTCTCTGTGATCTCTGAATTCTTGACTAGCAATGTGTAGTAAGAAGTATTGTCTTGTGTTTTTTATTATTAAATATTTTTTTAAATCTTTCAACTGTGGCTGTTTTGTGTAGAGATAATTTAGGCTCTAGTATACATTGCATATTTATAGCGATTACTGTACCAAGGCACTCTAATACGCCTTGACTGTTAACTTATACTAGCAATTGGATAATATTGCACAGTAATAATTGGACACCCTTTTAAGGGCCTTTGAGTAGCTGATAAATATTAGATGGGTGGTGGCAAGTGGTACTACCGTATAGTCTGGGTAAAAGGGACACAGCTGGAGAACCTGTGCCAGCCTTCCTCAGGAGTGTCTTTGTGGTTGTATAAGCTCTTCTCAAAGTGTGTGGGAGGGTGTGTCAGCTACTTGGGTAGGGACATGAAGCCCTGGTTGGACAGAGAGGGTGCTGGAGGTTTTAGCTTGCTCATCTGGCTGAGATCTGGACCCTATAGCTGTGCCAGTGGAGAATTTTGTTGGGGACTTGGAGAGTAAGGGAGCAACCAGCCCCAGATGGACTGTGATCTCTGTGTGCTCCTAAGGGAAATTGTACTTTACTGTGTTTATTTGTTATCCTTTCCTCCTATGAGACACCCCTCACTGGTGTTAGTGGTGAGGGTTGAGGCTCCTTGAGTGCTGGGCCAGAGCATGGGTGTCCCATATTAATTGTTTGGCAGTGGTGGAATATCCATATCCCATATTAATTGGTGGCAAATACGAATTGGCTTGTAGTGGTGTGGGTAGAGTTAATTCCTATAGCTTGTGTACAGTGAGCTTTGAAGGTGTTTTGTACTCTAAATCAGCCATGCAGTGAATATACAGAGTTCAGATCACAATTGTTTTATTTTGTTTGTTAGCTTAGTCAGGGTGAGCAGGCAGCATGTTAGCAGAAGAGTATGGAAAGCTGACAAGGATCCAGCTGGCAGAGATGTGCCAGGCTAGGGGACTGGTGCATGGAAACCTGACTAAGGCAGACCTGATTGCAGCCTTGGTTACAGCTGCATCAGAAAACAGCAACCAGGAGGACGATCAGACTGGCAGTGGAGATATAATACCCTATGAGAATGGACAGCTCAACCTTTCTGCAGAGGTCTTAAAAATCCATCTGGAGCTAGAGAGACTTGAATTGGAGGCCAGGCACGTGGAAATAGAAACAACTCAGAGACTGAGGCATCTAGAGAGTGAGGACAATGAGAGACTGCGATGTTTGCAGGCGGAGGAGAATGAGAACCTGCTACACCTAGAAGTGGAGTAAAAGGAGAGGCAGCATGAGAAGGAGATGCTGACTCTTCTCCAGAGTCATGGAGGTGATGGGGAAAGGAGTAACTGGATCCCAGCAGCACAACAGGTCAGTAGATTTCTTCTGCAGTTTAAAGAGGGGGGATAATTTTGATAGTTTAATTCATATGTTTCAGAGGGTATGCAAACAGTATAGTGCTGATCAAAGGCTCTGGGTATGGTTACTGACCCCCTTACTCCATGGTAAAGCTGTAACTGTATTGTCTAAAATGTCTGTTGCAAGTTTTGATTATACTGCTGTAAAAAATTGTCTATTAGTTTTTTAAGCTAACACCTGAAACATATAGAGAAAAGTTTCGTGAGCATAGATGCAAGGCAGATGAGTGTGTGTGAATATGTTGCTGAACTGACCACATATTTCCATAGATGGGTGAGTGGATGTCAGGTTACAACGTTTGAAGGGCTGGCAGACTTTATGGTCTGTTTAGACTTTGAATTCCATTCTCTAGTACTTGCTTTTTGTCAGACAGTAGAATTAAACTTAAGAAGGCCTTACTACGTCTAGACAATCCAGATCCTGTATCCCAACTCAAAAATAATTCCTTAGTTGCACTCATTTTCTTGCCCAGTATTCCTGACGAGTATTCTGTAGGGAATTTTTAGTCTGCCAACTTATTACAGACCGAGAACATATGCTCCCAGGTACCTATTTTTCCCCTTACACCTGCAAAATTTACTTTCTACCTGAGGAAGAATTCTTTAGAGTCTGCTTGGGGTATAAAAGTATCTATGCAAACAATTCCAGGCAAAGACCCTAAATCTTCTAAATGTTGCATATTTGAGAGCCATACATATGTCCTACCACTGTTTCTTCGTGAATTGCTTAGCTTATCTTGCTTCCCAATCTTTTCTGACCACTTATTCCTGTAGTAATCATACAATATGTTATATGCCCTACTAATTATCCCTTTTTAACAATAGCTTCTGTTCTAGATTCAATTAAAACTCAACCTGTGCAGGTCTTTCATTTAGGATTTTCCTAACCTTTTCTCTTTGTTTATACTGATATCAGTCCTTGATAGGGAAAGCAATCACTAGCCTGCAGTCGAAATTTCTTTTTTGGTCTCTTCACATTCTATTACATTAACCTGTCTAATAGTAGTAAATGAGCCCCTAGGTAAAACTAAGCTTACCAGTAGGACCGATGAGACATTTTAATGTTCAGGTGATACTGGAGAAGGGATGAAAGAGAGCTCTGTATCTTTGAGGATGACATTTGCAGCATGGTTTATAAAGAACAGGCTTGTCAAGGGGAATAAATGTTTGGTAACAGTGTAATGGAGAAATCATGACAGTTTACAGTTTCAGTATAACTGCACCCCCCCCCACACACACACACACACACACACACACGATATACACACACATATGCCAGTCTCAAAATTAACATTGCTAATAGGTCTGGCCTTCAGTAACGAAGGCAGAACATACTGCAACTCCACAAAGATCTAAGAGTCACTGTTAAAACTGAACTAAAGCCTAGAAGGCCGAACTAACTTTGCTGCCACACAGGAAAATGCTGCCCCCCCCCCCACACTCTGCAGAGGGACTGTTACTAGTCCAGTGCAAGCAACTATCATGTCACAAGGTCCCTAAGGTCGCTTAAAACAGAGTAGTATAATTATTTTGAGTGACTCACAATTCACTAAATCAAAAATGACTAAACAAATATGAAAAATAATTTTACTCACTCTCATTTGGCCTTAACTTGATACTTAAAGAAGGTAAGACCCCCCACCCCATCATTCCCTCTCATGGGTTGAAACTTTTCATGAATACTCAAATATACCAATTCTGCAGTCATATGACAGTGGAGGAAATACACACACACACACACACACACACACACACACACACACACACACACACACACACACACACACACACTCTGCTTCTTTACAAGCTTCACTCCATCATGGTTCTATTAAATGTGATAGCAGGCAAATAAGTTTCTTTTTTTTTTCAGCCAGCAGTGATTCCTACAAAACCACTCCTAACATTCAAGGAAGTATAACCAGGATTTAGTAATTGCCCATGTGGGAGCAAATTACTTGAATGATTCCAGTCAGAACCACCTTACTTTACTAATGTATGAATACTAGATACTAAGAGAAGATTATTGGTTTTAACAATTGACTAAGTAGTTGGTGTCCTTCTAAGGTGATCCAGTACGTGTTGGCCTGAAATGAAATAGTAGATGAGACTTCCTGTGTTTTGCTAAACATTGTTTGCATCTCTCAAACTAGGGCTTCTGCATACTGGCAAAAGTCTTTACTGCCTTTTAAGGCAGTCTTCCTAGTTGACATTTCTGTATAGCAACTCGTATCTGAATTTGGGCAACATCATCGTGGCCCTACTTTAATTCATGGAGTTGAAATATAAAAATATTGCGTCTTTAGGCCCTCCTATAACTCAACCTATTCAAATTTGTGTAGTTACTTAGATGATGATTGAATGCAATTACAGTACTCCAACTATAGTAGAGTTTGGCAATTGTCTTACTTTCAAAACCCTTTTGTAACTACAGAGAAGTATCTGTATTTGTTAGAAACACCATCAAGTTGCATTAAATTACCCTCAACCCTAACATGAAGCTCCCAGAGATCAAATCACACTTAAATCCAGCTATTAATTCATTGTTGACTATGTATCCCCATCATGGTTTCCCAAAGATCATGGAAATTGAAAATACTTGGTGGGGCTAACCCAGTAAACAAAATGTAAGTACGTACATGAAATAAAAATTAAATAAAACTACCTTGAAACAATTGAGAGGTTAACCACCAAACAAAATACCTTGCTGTTAGAGGACGTCAATTAGCCAAGCATTAACAACTGACGCACTTAAACTGCTAAAATGGATATGCCAGGTATTTGCTCAACTTTAATACCAGTGCATTGGGAGCAATACATGAATCTATCCACTACAGGCTTGAATATACTTGATCTAATAATGCTTACTAATTTGTCTACTGCGCATTCTCACCACTCATTTCCTCATCCCTGGTTAAATGTGACCACAAATTGGTTGCTTTCTTTGTAAGGGTCAGTGGTATCACCTCATCATGAAATTAAAACATCTTTAGGAACCTCTCTAAGGCAAATTTACTTCAACTTGTGAAAGGCCTATGCAAAATCCATAACATCCCCTACAAATGGATCCAAATAAAAGGGCAGCCACATTCCCTTTCAGTATATTCAGCCATTCATCAAAACTATAACGGTAAATTAATGAATATACTTCTGTTATGAAAGACCAGTATTGTAAACTTTATAACAAAAACAAAAATAATGAAAGTTGTAAGAAATCACCATCCCCTACCTTAAGACCATACTGAAACATGTTTAGAAGAAACTAAAGAGGACGATCAGAAAATGTAAAGCAGGTCATGAGATTATACTTGCTACAGGTGCTAAAGCAAACTACAAATCTTTTTCAGGCATGTTAGGAAATTAAGGAATAATGTTCAACAATGCACTGAGCTCCTCCATAATATATATTCTGATCCCAAGAATATAGCCAATATGTTGCTAACAAATTTAGTACAAATTTTACTTCACATCACTACATTGCTGTTTCAACCATTATCCCCAGAAAAGCCAGTTTCCCTTCTAACTAAACATAATGCATCTTTGAGAGCAGCAGGTAAGATGCTAGAATGCACTCTTAGCAGTGTCAGTTATGTACCATTCAAGACATTACTTAGACTGTGGTTGAGTCTAAACACTTTATCTGCAGAGTTTGTACCTGCTGGGTACAGAACAGACCCACATAACAACATTAGAACCATCAGCCTCCCCAGCTTTTGAATAAAAAGCCATGGATCATTAAGCAAAGCTCATTTGTACAGACATAAGACATTTATCTGCTGTAGACCCCATTCCGTTTGGTTTTGTGTAGGGCTGGCTCTGTCTCCTGAAAACAGTAGCATTTTTTGAGAAAGTTAGACTGTTGACCGTGGTCAATATGTGCATACTGCTATGAACTGACCAAGGCTTTTAATTCTATCCCTCATGCTGATATTGAAAAGCTTTACACAATTAATGTAAATCCCATTATTGTCCACTGGACTGAAACTGGCTACCCAACACATCACAAGTAATGGATGGTGATGGTACCATCTCTGGATATGAAATTATAACTATAACTAGTGGGGGGGTATTGTAGAGATCAGTGCTGGGGCATCTTCAGTTTTACATTTGTTTTGCAGACATCCAAGCTAATACTGCTGATGTCTGGCTATGCTGGGCACTGTTGTGTGTTCCTCTACTGACACTAAACCATTCCATAAAGGTGTAGAATATGCATGTGTCTGATGTACTAAAAATGATCCCAAGTTAAATGCAAAAGATGCATTATAGTAGCATTCTGCAGCAAAAAAAAAGCTTTTCCTACCTCATGTTATATGCAGTACTCCTCTTCAAACGATCATAAGAGACTTTGGTAATGATGATGAAAGAGTTCCCTTATATATTCTTTCCAGCATAGTCAAGAAATCATGCTCAGTATGTGGGGCAATCAAACCAGAACTGTATGACCTCCTCTCATTTACAGTTTTGGCAGTATGTTCCAAATCCCTGCATTGCTCACAATTTGACAGTTTTGTACCAATGATGATCACCGCAAAAACAATTTTTTTGGCTGACATTTGTATGTAATATTGTGGGCCTGATTCCAAAAGCCTTGCTCTCCGTTTAAATGACTTACTCTCATTGGTCAGAAAACGGGCATAGAATGTGATCCTGATTGGACAATGTACTCTTCTGGAAGCTATTGCTGGCAATACTAGGTCTGTTTTCCCCTCTTTCTTAGATAGAAACCTTTCTTTCTCCTCAATTTCACATGGACATGAGTAAACTGCTGGACTTGGCTCATGGTCTTTTTTCCAAGCTATTGACCCTTCTTGTAAGTTGGTTTCTGGTAGAAGGAAAAAATATTCCTCTTTCTCTGAAGAGGATCAAGATGTGGAATCTCTATGAGAATGTGAATAGACAGATGCATTTGTCTCTCCTCTGGCTTTTGATTCAGATTCTGAAGAGTGATATTTCAGACTGTGTCAGGGATTCACATTCTCTGAGACTATTTCCAGAATGAGCCAATATTTTCAGTGGGCGAACATAGTTTCCCTGTCCCTTAGAAACCAGTATAAATTGCTATCCCTGGAATTTGCAGAACACTCACTCGCCATTCTCTTCCCCCAGTGCTGTCAGCAATGGAAGGTGGTGTTGATCACAGCCTGTGGTTTCCTGACCATCAACCTGCTGCCCTTAAGAAAGCAAATAAAATGGGAAAAGTTCCTCAGCCTTTCTAGTTTTGCACATTAATCATAAAAGTGACCGAGCAGTTATATATTCAGTTAATTCAGCTAATCCTCCTCCTTCAGCCAAGGATGATAAAACTATTGATAAGTTTGGAAAACTGGTGTACGCTGCTTCAACTTTAACTTTTTAGAATTATGAATCATCAGGTTCATATGCTAATTTATACAGACTAATTGTGAATATGAGGAATGTCGTAGCTGTAGTCTTCTCTTGTGGTGAAAAATCTGCTTTGTATAGTATTGTTTCTTTAATTTCTCATGTCTTTATTCCTCGTTTCAAATTTATTTATGACTCTGTATATAGTGCTTTTAGGGTTGTTGCTACTGGTACTGTTTTAAAGTGGCTTACCTGCCCACATTTTCAATCTCCCAGAAGGTGTCAAAAATGAAATTTTAATTTCTGCTTTGGATAGATATTAATTTTTTTTTTTTTTTTTTTTTTAACTTTGTGCTACAGCAGTTATTAGTGAGTGTGATGAGAGAGATGATGATGATTTGGGGAATGTCTTAGATTTTCAGCTTTTTTTTCTCAAAAATTTCGAAGGGATTTTCTGCTCCCTTATCCACTTTTGACAAGAAACAAAGTAAACCATCTCAGATGTGACATGCATTAAGAAAACTGAGCAGGGCTGAGAATCGGTTCAGGCTTTCTTTTGGTTTACCACAGCACAACCTAGAATTCTAGTCCAGCACTCAGCGTTTTTTATTTAACTTCACCTCCTTTAGCTGCACACTCCAGGTTGGGTGTAGCCGAATTTACCTTGCTGTATTTCCTTTATTGTGAACTGAAATTTTTTATTCAGCTGTATGCTGAGTTGTGTGGATAACATTACAGCAGTCTGACTCTGACATCAGCACTCCAAGTGTTTGTTGATTCCGAACTACACTGAGGTGAGGTTTTGGCTTAGCATAGTTTGCCTGCCACTATATTCTGAATTCTTGTGAGCTCCATTTAGTGTCCTCATTTTGAATACAAATTTATGCTTCATTGAAGCCCGGGCAGCTCATTGCAACCTAATACAGATTTCCTTGTGAAATGTGATTTTCACCAGTTATCTTTGCAAGGACATACAAACCACACACAGCACATTTATAAAAGGGCCATAATTGAGGTGTAGTATCAATACAGACGTCCTGTAAAAAAAAAAAAATCTGAAAAGTATCATCTGTATTCTGCATAAGGAAGAGAACTGTTTGTATAGTGCCCAAAGGAAAAAATTGAGCATAACCTATACAGAGTAGGAGAAAACGTTGGACAACCTAAAATGTTTAACGCAGTGTAACTGTTGTAGTCCAATCTGGTAACATTGCATTTGAACCCAAATATAAGTCTAACATTAGGAGCATTATTAGAAAACAGCTTAGGAAAAGGTACTTTCACATAGATAAGGATGATATCACTGCCCTTGTCTGTCTTAGTAGAAAAAAATTGTTATGGTCAATTATTTTAACTTTGAGGTAAATACAGTAAAAAGGGAGTGACCCAAGATACCAAGGCACAAACTTAAGCAATTTAAAAAATATATATCAGAATATTTTACATCTACTTACAAGCAGAAAAATTGTCTTCAATGCCCATTGAAAGAGGAACTCCAATTTCTAACAGTGCAACTGTTTAAACGAACACAATGCAGGCATTGACAATGAAAATGCCCAGCCCAAGCCCAAAGTCCATGATGATTTAAGTCTAATCAAATCCATGCAGGCACTAGCATTAAAATGTTAAGTCCATGCTAAGAATTCTTGCTGTTGAGTTCAGTTTTATTGTTGGCTGATGGCCATTTTATAGTAGAGTATAAACCAAGTTCAAAATGGTCTCCAAACTAAATGATATTTAAAGGTCACAACAGTTTTAGACTGATGGTATTTAGACATAACAAAACATTTTCCAAGTTGTAAACAAGATTTATTTTCTACCTTTAGTGCTGTTCCAAACTTCTCCTTTAAAAGAGAGCTAACGACAATCTGGTGATTTTTTTCACTTTTCTTAAACTGGTAAGTATCAGTCAGGTCAGTACACATTAATTCAGTAAGCAAGTTTTCCTTTGTAGCATATTTCTAGCACATTACAAATCTTTTTATAAGCTGTTTAAACACGATGCAAATCTTTTCCTAAGCTGTCTGTAAAATTCAATATTATTGCTATTATCTGCTATTTAGCCACACACATGAGTGAGGTGGTCAAGGCATCAAAAGATCAGGGTAGGCCCTTCACCCAAGTCTAGGAGGGTGGTGAAAGTGGACAAAAACAGAACAAGGTAATGGGTATGCTTAGCAATACAGGCTATTGCTGTTCCAAGGATGTAGGTAGAATCAAAGCAGCCTAGGAAAGCATTTATAGTGAATTGGGCCTCCTGTGTGAGGATGGACTAGCAAGTAATAGGCTTTTAGCATTCCTTATCTCTTCCCCTAGCCTACACAGGTTCTTCTGTATTCCCAAGCCACACAAAAATTTAGGGACCCCCTTTAACCATCCAATAGTGGCCAGCAGAGTTTGTTACAGAACCGATCTCCATCCACTTGGAAGTACAAATTAAAACCCTCCTGAGAACAATAGGTCTTTGAAAAATCTATGGAGTCTAGCTCCAGAGTAAAATCAAGGACATCAAGATCAATGGAAATCCCACCCTGGTCATGATGCAAGTTACCCAAGCATGCAGTCACATGTGGATAGCTCTTCCTAATTTGGCAGAAGTGCTAGAATAATCAGGATGTTTCTCAGTATTTCTTTCCAGTTTTAGATGCATTGTTTCAGCCAAACCACAGGGATAGCCATGGGTGCAGCCGAGCCACCCAGCCTAGCAAACAATGCCTTGGGAAAATGGGAAGAAGACTTAATCTTCAATTTCCATTTTTCCACCCTGATTAGCTGCTACCTTCATTTTTTTGATATCTTCATTGTGTGAGAAGACAGTCAGCAGTACTTTCAGGAATTAAAATACACCAGCAATTCCATATCCTTCCTCAAATGTACTACACACTGCAGCCAAGGTAAACTTCTAGGACTGAATGTTTTCCAAAGATTTCACTCTGCATAAATTTAGTAATAGTGTATATAGGAAGCCCACAAGGCTTAATCTCAACAGCATCAATATGCATAGTCTCATTGCAAAGTGGAATGTAATCAAATCACAAGGGATGCAGGCAGCCAAGACTTAACTTCCATGACTTCACCAGGAGCATCTTTGATTTAGAAAAATATTTTTTGAGAGACTACAGCAATAGGCTAGTTAAATCCATTTTAAACATATCCAGAAGACTAAAATAAACCAATGACTTCTCCCTGTTGGAACCTGGGAATAGACTTCACATGGACAGAATGGACAACACATGATAGAAAATGGGATACAAGCATGGCCCTGACCTGCACTTACAGGAAAATAAAAAAAAAGTAACCAATAATTGGGTCATCACCCAGAACAGTCAGCTAAAAAAAAAAAAAACGCTCCTAGCAAATCCAGTTTTCACCCTAAAGAGGAAAGAGTCAGGAGCTTTGAAAGCAGGGAGGCTGAGAATGACAAGAGACAAAAATGGACCTTAAGTTAAGGAATCCCCATGTAAACCATTGTCTCTAAATGAGCAATAACAGTGATTTTAAGTAGCCCAATATGGGGGAAAAAAAAAAAAAAAGAGTATCATAGTAAAACAGAATTGGCAGTTTGCAGAGTCTGCTGTGGAGCGTGCACAAGCTTCTATTTTGGAAAGACAATTAAGATAAAAAGAGGATTGAAGCGCACCTGTGCTAAATAAGAAGAGGAGCTGAATATCCCCTTGTAGAACATCTGAATGAAAATGCAGATCATTAAGGATTCTTGTTCTGGAAACGGTCATTCAGGCTGACTGGAAGGGAATGGGAGAGATTTATTGGAAATGAAAAAAAAACTGGGCTAATAACCTCATGCTTTATTCGTAGTATCATCAACCTCAAACTCAGCTACAGAAACTTTTACTAACCCCAACAACCTCCTCTCAAATATGCCATTTACCCTACTCAAGTGGGACTGTTAAAGAAACAGAAGCTAGAATCCACAAAAATGTTAAGGGCAGAAATTTAATTGTGTGCTGATTTATTTACTCAGCAGGGCTGAGTCACAAAAGCAGACAGTCTTTTTTTAAATCTTAGAAGGGACAGATAAAGCAGGTCTATTACCCTTTGACTTCTCACTATTTGTTTTTATGGTAACATTGGCTCTTAAAAAGGCAAAAGAATGGCTGTGGGCCAGCTTATTCACTTAAAATGGCCAGGTCCCATAGGTAAACGGTCTTACAAAAAAAAAAATCCTAGAAGGGTCATATTAAGCACTTTCCCAGCTTAAGTTCTCACTTTTTTGGTTTTAACCCTTTCCACATGGTGACTCTGACACAGAACATCATCTCAATTGGTCAAGCTCTCCCCTGATATTAGTATGACTGAGATAGACCACAGAAACCATGCAGTGAACCATTAATCAATCAACACAAAAACCATAGAAGACACCCACACTGTAATGCTCCAAGGAATCTCCAGCTCATGGAATTTCCTTCTCCCTTGGCCTTCAATCTTAATGGGCTCAAGACTGTTCAGACTCGATGTGGATCAAAAGTATGAAGAATCGATCAGCCCAAAAACATAAATACAGCATTGAGGGGGGAAAAAAAGGCAGCTCAACATGATCTGTGATTCCAATCTCCAACACCACATATACCAAGGTTCAGTACGAAGAACTCCTTACAAATACAAGAGTGGATGGGGAGACTCCCCAGCGTCTGTTCACCTAAACATTTTTTGGTCTTTTTTTTTTTAAAGAAAATGTTCAGTCTCCATTTTTGATTGTTACTGCTCATTATAGTTTATTCACTTACTCTAATGGAGCCATTTTATATGGAGGCGTGTTTGGCTTGTTTTTTTTACTTTTTCCAGTATAATATGCACCTAGATTTATTTTCAGGACTAGTACATTATGGAGAATAGATCACATAATTTGGCCGGTCAGAAAGGAGAATTTTTCCAGCAACATGAGAAGGACAACACATGGAAAAAAGAATATCTACCATTTTTGAATACTTACCAGCTATACAGAGTATCAATGCAGCAAAGAGAGTGGACTAGGGGGATCTTTTTATGTTGTAAGATCACCAAATCACGGCTCTTGGCCAATATAGTTTTTTATTTGTTTATTTGGGGGGCATTTTATAAGAGGCAGTTAAGTTGATGTTTTTCATGATGGCACCTTTTTTGTGATAGCTGTGTGCATCTTGCTTTTTATTGTTTCTAAACAACACCTAGATATTTGCAGGTGATAGTTCTCATTAGTCACTAAGGTCTCTAGATGAGATCACAAGATTTGGCTCCTATGTATTGGGAGCCATTTAGCTTTGGTGATAGTTGGGCAGTGGTTGTCACTATTGTGAGTTAGTAATGAACTGGCATATTTTATTGGAGATGGTTTGCAAGTTGGTGGCATTTTCTTTGAGGCTGCAGCTATAATTTTGAAAACTGTTCAAAACTACTTTCAGCATATATTCTAGCAAAGTTATTTTAGCAGGTGGACAAGCCCCCCAACCCTGCAAACAAATGTATGCCAACTCCAAGGTCACATGATAATGGAGAAAGAGGCAAACTCTAGTGTTGATAAATGTAGTTTTGGCAAACATAATGTAATGAATTTGATATCCTAATCTGTCTTTTGTGATGTGACAAGTTCCAAAGTGGTCACCTTTAGAAAGGGATTCATCACCCAGTTGGAGCCATTATCCAAGTCCTTTTCAAACTCGCCATATTAATTTAGTAGGTTTAAGGGTATGCATCTTTTATGGTATGAGGGATTTGGTATTACCTTTTAACAACTACCCTCAAATGCAACTAAATGTGAATATAGTTTGCATGCCTGACACAGTTACCAACATGTTTGTTAATTTTTGTCTTGCATTTTCAGTGTTTTAGCCTTGTCTGAAGCCTGGCTAAAACTCCATATATCTAACAATGAAATTTTACTCACCAGGATAGAATATAAAAAAAAATGTGGTGTAGCCATACTCTACTCTGAGCAACTGAACTTCTCTCCCTTATCCTCCTATCCATCCATCCATCCCTTTTCCCATATTGCACATGGGGTCGGGGTGTCAATTCAACAGTGACAATCATCTCAAGCCAAGGTTTACTCTGCTGGTTGGCTAGCCCAGCTTTGTTAGTTAACCCGTAACACTCACTCAAACATGCACTCTCACCTACAGCCCATCTGTAGTGTCCAATCCACCTATTGCATGTATATGGACTGTGGACAGAAACCCAAGTGACCTCTGGGAAGACATGCAGCTTCTGCACCCCAGCCGAGAATTAAACCAGAGAACCTCTTGCTGTGAGGCAACAATGTTAACCCCTCCACCACTGCTGCTGCTATAACCATCCCCCCCATCCACCCAATTTTCACACTGCCAAACTACTAATACTTAACTGCCACATAAACACTAACAAAAAAATTTCTATTTCCTCCATCTATATCCCATCAGGCAAAAATATCTATGTTCTTGAAAAGTACTGTCTTGGCTCTCACAAAATATATCCTACGAAACTGTCATACTGGGTGATGTAAATACTGACTGGAAAACACTAAGTGCTAACTCCCCTGAACAAAACATCAATCTCTTTGGATTTACCCCGCTTATCACAACCCCAACTCATTTGAATAAACATTCCAAATCCAGCACTATCCTTGACTGGATACTGACTACTAACCCAAACCATTACCGCAACCCTAGTACACTTCCTGATACCTTAAGCAACCAACTATCCATCTCTACCCGAAGACACTCTCCACAACTATGCAGACCTAATCTCTATAAAGACTACCATGAACTCTCTAGCTTCAACTCCACAACTTTTAATGAAAGACTCATCAATAAATTGGCCTGCATAGTCTTCCCTTTAATGGCATCGCTCTAAAATTCAACCACCACATCTTCCTAGGTGTCCTCAACGCACTAGCACCCCTACAGAAAAACAGGATAAAATCAAATTATGCCCCCTGTCTTACAAAAGCTACTTGTTCCTTTATGCATGAGATTCTGCTTGGAAAACATGGCTAAAATCCAAATCCCCCTACTCGCCATCAAAGTGTTAGAGTTTGGAAACCTTAAAAAAATATGGATAATGACCAGAAAAAATTTTACTATAAAGCCCAAACTATTCACTCAAATCCCAAAAACTTCTTGAACAATCAACTCTATCCTTCACCCCAAAAGCCCTAAAACTTCAAATTCATACCCTAGCAATTCTGCACAGGACATGGTCTCCCTCCTCAACCATTACTTAATTGATTTTTTTTAACCTCTCCTCTGACCTGATTTGTATCTATCTGCCCAAGATGATGTAAGAATACCGTAACCATATTTTGTAACCTGCTTTCTCCAACCTTGCATAAAATAAATGCTGAAATAAGCCCCTTTCTGACATCCATGTCCCAGTGGTTCATGATGGTGAGTTCACAGTCAACCTAAGGACAATTTGTCAACTATCCCAGTGGCAGGTAGAACCTTTACTGGCTTTAATTACAGTTAATGTAAGTGACAAACAATTAGTATATGCGTAATGTCTTCCTTTTGTCCCTGCACAAACTGCTCCCTCGTACATCACCACACTCCTTTCATATTCCTCTTTCCCTCTTAATTTTTCTCTTTCCAGATACCACTAATACAGCTCTGTTGTAACTATTCCATGAGTATCTAAATATTGATCTATTTCACTTACAAACTTTTTTTTTTCTTTTTGGGTATCATCTCTCTCTTTCTCCCACTTTTCTCTGAGGCCTGTTTTCATCTGAACTTCTAACTTTGGTATTTATTTTTGCCTAAAATCATTCTGCTACCGGCATCTACTGTTTACAATATTCTTACCTGGCTGATTGTTTTGTGGACACCAGATATAGTGCCTGGGCCAGACGGGTCAGTTCACACTCACTTCACCACTATTTTACTCTACAAAACATCCATAAACAAACCCCCCAAAAATTCTCGTCAATTCCTTACTAAACCCAGGGTCAAATAATTCCTGCCTGACCCAGATAAAACTTCTTTTGAATTAGTGTCTCTCTCTAACTCTTAATTCATAAATATTGGAAACAGAAGTGGTGAACCAACCACCGGGACCGTTCAGTAAAATATTCCTGTAGCTCGGATGGCTATGACCAATGATAGTAAATCACCAAACTGTTAAGCAAAACTGTCCATAGACTGCATATAAGGCTACAATGCCTGTGATGACATAAAAAGATGCTACTCTGTTGTAAAAATGAGCAATCTTTTAATGATGAACAGAGAAAATAAGCGCTTTCACGCGGTAAAACCACGCTTCTTCAGATTTCATTAATTCAATGTACCAATCTAGTTATTTATACCGCATAAGGCGGGAAAATCAAACAATTACCAAGCCACTTAATCAATCAATCAAGTTATATACTTGTTGCTAAGCAACTGTTGCTTTGTATATACATCAACGTTAAAAGACATAAATATAAAGAGCATAAATAAGCACATGAATGCATAATATATACATAAAGATATGCTATATTCCTAAACGAACTAGTATCGTATTAGGATCCATCTCCTGAAACATAGTTAAAGCTTATACTCAAATCCCCTGGGAGCAGTATTCAAAGGCTAAAACCATGGGAAACATATTTACACTAAAAAACAGGCTATACAGACCCAAGCGTTATGGGCATGATAATCAGGACATTCACTTGGATTTGTCCGTTGTGGTAAGAACTGCAATTGCTAATCCAATGAATAAAAATCGTTTATCAAACAATATTCAAACAGTCCTAAGCCTGGATATTTTCTACAATAGATACGCTGCTAAGTGACTATTCCACTGTAAACACTCCCGCTTTAAAAGAGCATGGAAGCGGAGGGCATGGAGAGGCACGTACACATATAAATTATGCATAGACCATGCTCTATTTCTAAATACACTAATTATATATTAGAATCCATTACATAGAGCGTTGTTCGGCTTGCTATTCACACCAACCTGGAACCAACGTTCAAAGGCTGAACTCCTAAACAGTATGTTGACGCCAAAAAGCCATGACCAACAGATCCAAGTATTAAAGGCATCATTATCGAAACGGTCACAGTGATCCGTCTGTTCTGAGGCGAGCTATAGTTGCTTTCGCAATGAACGCATAACCATAGGATAGGCATTGTTCATCTAGGCTTAGGATCAAATACTGTTTGCATTAAAGTATACATACTGAAATATATATAACAAATGAAATCCTAAAAGAATATAGACCTAAATAAAAACGGAAAACATTTTCCGTCTAAGGAAAAGCTTGTATACTCACAAACAAGAAAATTGAGCATATGAGTTAGTCAGGAATACCCAACAACTAATATTCATCAAAAAATCGCTCCTTGGTCTAAAACATATCTATATGACAAGATATCTTAAGTCACAAGTTCTTATGAACACCAAATGCAAGCCATAATGTGAGTCATATCATCCTATACCTACAGCTAGCAAGAGGCATCAATTATGACTGTATCTGAGTAAAATAAGAGACAGCCTATCCATATATATCCACTACTGAACTACAATGGATCCTGAAACTGGGAGCTCATTTAGCACCAGGGATTAATAGTTCTGTATCTATGAAACCAGTGTTATTATCCCGCTAATAGTCTTCAGTGTTATTATCCCGCTAATAGTCTTCAATGTCAGCTCCCAGGTATTGATAGAGAGAGATGCATACACTTAGTTACCACTGGTGAGCCATTTTTCGTTAGATCAGGTTCTAAACAACACACATCTTGATATGTGTTCCTGGGTTCTAATTTGTACTTACTTTGTTTCTATTCATTCATTTTCTATCCAGCTTTTTAGCTGTGTGTATCTGCATATTTGTATTGTATCGATACTTGTAGCATATATTATGGCACCTTTTGCATTTCCTGCTTTTTCATTATCCCTGATCATGATGTTTGAGAATAAGTCATGCATTATATGGATAGGTTGTTTTTTATTTTACTCAGGTACATTTACTATTGATGCCTCTTGCTAGCTGTAAGTATAGGATGATATGATTTACGTTACGGCTTGCATTTGGTGTTCATAAGAACTTGTGATTTAGGATATCTTGTCATACAGATATGTTTTAGATCAAGGAGCGATTTTTTGATGAATATCAGTTGTTAGATATTTCTGACTAATTTTTATGTAAAAATTTCTTGTTTGTGAGCACACAAGCTTTTCCTTAGACGGCAAATGTTTTCCTCTTTTAGGATTTCATTTGTTATATATATTCCAGTATGTATACTTTAATGCAAACAGTATTTGATCCTAAGCCTGGATGAACAATGCCTATCCTATGGTTATGCGTTCATTGCGAAAGCAACTATAGCTCGCCTCAGAACTGACGGATCACTGTGACCGTTTCGATAATGATGCCTTTAATACTTGGATCTGTTGGTCATGGCTTTTTGGCGTCAACATACTGTTTAGGAGTTCAGCCTTTGAACGTTGGTTCCAGGTTGGTGTGAATAGCAAGCCGAACAACGCTCTATGTAATGGATTCTAATATATAATTAGTGTATTTAGAAATAGAGCATGGTCTATGCATAATTTATTCTCCATGCCCTCCGCTTCCATGCTCTTTTAAAGCGGGAGTGTTTACAGTGGAATAGTCACTTAGCAGCATATCTATTGTAAAAAATATTCAGGCTTAAGACTGTTTGAACATTGCTTGATAAATGATTTTTTATTCATTGGATTAGTAATTGTTGTCCTTACCACAACGGACGGATCCAAGTGACTGTCCCGATCATCATGCCCTCAATGCTCGGGTCTGTCTAGCTTGGTTTTTTAGTGTAAATATGTTTCTTAGGGATTTAGCCTTTGAACACTGTTCCTAGGGGATTTGAATGCAAGTCCTAATTATGTTTTAGGAAATGGATCCTAATACGAAACCAGTTCGTTTAGGAATACAGCATATTTTCATGTCTATATTATGCATTTATGTGCTTATTCATGCTTTTTATATTTATGTCTTTTAACGTTGATGTATATATAAAGTAACAGTTGCTTAGCAACAAGTATATAACTTGATTAATTGATTAAGTGGCCTGGTAATTGTTTGATTTTCCCGCCTTATGCAGTATAAATAACTAGATTGGTACATTGAATTAATGAAATCTGAAGAAGCGTGGTTTTACCGCGTGAAAGCGCTTATTTTCTCTGTTCATCATTAAAAGATTGCTCATTTTTACAACGGAGTAGCATCTTTTTATGTCATCACAGGCATTGTAGCCTTATATGCAGTCTATGGACAGTTTTGCTTAACAGTTTGGTGATTTACTATCATTGGTCGTAGCCATCCGAGCTACAGGAATATTTTACTGAACGGTCCCGGTGGTTGGTTCACCACTTCTGTTTCCAATATTATTGTGTCTTCTTTTGGTGAGTGAACCATTGAACGAGCATTACCGACTTTTTCATCTTGTTTTCTTAATTCATAAATGCTATAGCTAAAGCTCATCACTAACTTCCCACAAACCACTTTTCTCACAAACCCATTCACACAGATTACCTCTACATCCCATTTACTAAGTTTTTCTCTCACCTATACTCAACTCCACCATAAAAAACTACTACTTGTACTTAAACCCTGCACCAATACCTTTGACAACCTACCACCAGAATTCCTACAACTAGCTGCTAACTCCACAGCCTATCCTGTTAGAGTACTTCTTAATCCATGCAGGAATTCAGTGTACCTACTATTTGGAAAAATTAATATATTCTCCCACTCTATAAAGGCAGAAATAATACTGATGTCTCTAATTTTCATCCCATTGCCATCCTCTCACCTGTATTCAAGATCCCGGAAAAAATATTCACAACCAACTTAATTTCAGCTTCATAACAATGTCCACTCTCCCACTTAGCATGGTTTCAGACTTGGGCCATAGTACGTACTACCACAGCTCTTATTGCCTCCTTGGATACAGTAAACCAGGCCCAGGATACTGGGAAAATTGTCTGCTCACTCTTTGAACTTTATAAGGTCTTTGATATGGTTTCCCACACTTATCTTCTCATTAAACTCTCCATCTTGGGCATCTCTCACCCTACCTTAAATTGGTTCTCCAACTACCTCAAAAGACCAACAACAATCAACTAAATGGCAAAACTGTTTCTCTCCCTTCCTTAAAACTACCACAGGTGCTTCCCAAGGATCTAGGACCCCTTCTGTTCAGTATTTTCATAATCTTCCACACTACTTTCAGCCATGGTACAGTCATCCAATATGCTGATGACTCCACGATAATCTGCACAGCCAAATCTACACCAAAACTACAAACACTCATCCAAAGTGCTCTCACCTCTACAGAAACTTGAATGGCCAGCAACCATCTTACCCTAAACACCAAAAAAAACTAAACTTGTGTTATTTTCACCAAAAAGAAAAACCACCAGAACAAGGATGATTTCACTATCCATAGTAAAGATAACATGCTCATTGAGATTATCCTAAACACAAAACTTCTTGGTGTCTTCTTAGATGAAAACCTAACATTTGACCTACACATTCATGGCAATATTAAAAAAAAAAAAAGTAAAAAACTGACCATGTTCTACAGACACAAACATTTCCTTAAACATTCTAAGATATCCATAGCTTCATCTTTTCTGCTACCATCTCTTCTTTACAGGGGTCCTCGCCTTACCAATATCCAGTTGTCTCTCTAATCTAAACTTGACTCATGCTATAATAAAATTGCTATAATCATTTGTATACAATGATATAATCATTTGTAACTGATGCTCATCATATCATTGCACATCATTAAAATCACTAAAGTGGCTAGAACACCCTTATTATCTTACATATATACAATTACCTACCACTCATAAATTTATATTCAAGCCATTAAATTGCCCTAACACCTCTTCTCTTCTTACCATATACCATCCAAATAGACCTCTTCAATCTGAAAATAAAGTACTTCTGAATGTAATAAAACCTAACTTTTCTGCCGGACAGATGCTCTATTCCTTTACCATTAATAAACTATGGAACACTTTCCTTCCATTACTAAGAGCTAACAGCAATGCTACTTTCTTAAAAAACCCTAAGACAACACTTTTCCTCTCTATGGCAATCCACATGCACCAGAACTTCACTTCCCAAAACCTGACACTGTTTCAGTAGCCTCCACTATTTTCTACTCTAACTCCTTTCCACGATTATTTCACTCCTATCTTCAGAATGAATACAAATCACTATTGCTGCTTATTTATAGTTAATCTGAGGACTCTCTAACGCTCACACTATTGTTGCAACATGGGTAACCTGGCTGTCCTAACTCTATATCCAATACTGTCGTGTTATTATATGCTAACCACTTTTTCCTCAATGTCATAAGCTAATAATTTTACCATTGTTTTCTTGCCTTGCTCTCAGTTCAACACTGTAATGTATGTATAACAAATTACTCTGTATGGTGATGTATTTTATGACTGTATTGTGTTTGTATGTATTATACACTTTATTGTAGGTTATGTACTTAGAGTTTCTGTATGTTTAAATTCTCATTCGATTGGGGAGTTTTTCTTCCTGGGCCTCCACTGAAAATGGGCTAAATACTGCCCAGTGGACTATCTTAGTAATCAAATGCAAATAAATATCCATAAACTGAAAAGAACTCCCATCCCATTATCCCGCCCCAAACACCTTCTAACTAAACTCTCCTCTCTCTGTACTTATCCCCATCTCCTATATAAAACTTCTTCTCCAAACACTAGTCATGTTCTCCTTCTGCTGATGATCTATTCCCCTTTCTCAGACTTGCAGCTGACTCTCTAGGCTATCCACTTTCTATACTTATCAATAGATCAATTTATGAAACCACTTTTCCTGATATCAGGAAATCTTTCAATGCAGTACCCCTACACAAAGGAGGCAATTCCACTGACATATCTAACGTTAGGCCCATAACAATTGTCTCCCCTCTATCAAAAATCCTTGAAAAATGTACACACAGCTGCTCAAATTTCTTATCCATGAAAGCCTACTGACACCTACTCAACATGGTTCCGGTCCAAACCACAGTACTACTACTTCCCATTTATCCTTCTTTCATACAATAGCCAAAGCCCATGATAAACTTGTCTATCTCTCAGACTGCATTCTGTCAGATGGCAGTCCTCTTGCTCCCTCCTTCGTACCTATCTTTACAGGTGCTATCCAGGGCTCCCTTCTTTTCAACATCTTCACTAATGATCTCCATACATCTTGCTATCACTCTACTCTTATTTAGTACGCTGATGATTCTACATTCATCGCCTCTTCTGAAAGTATTCCTCATCTTTTACATGTATCCAAAACTCGTTTCTCTGTAGAAAGATGGCTCACTGGAAATTAGCTTATTTTAAATTGTAAAAAAAGACTAAACTTTTACTTTTTCTCCCAAAATCACTTTCACAACTCAAACCCACCTTTACCATCTCGTGCTTTAATAAAACCATCATCAATGTAGAATCTCACACAACACTACTTGGTATGATAATAGCTCAATTAAAATTTGACCTCTGTATCCAACAATTCATTAAAAAAACACAAACCAAAAAATCTGGCCTACTATATATAAACAAAAAATTCCTAACTCTAGACTCTACTTGGGTCAGGCTTATCTACTTCCAAACCTTCTGTGTGCATCTCCAATCCTTACAAACCTTCAATCTTCCTTAATTACCAAGCTGAAACAGGCATACTGTACAACAAAATCTCAAACTTTGCTGCAAACCTACCACATACCCTTCACCACTGCGTGGCCCTAAACAGCCTTCAGTGGCTTGAATTCCCCCATCAACTTCAACTTTCAAAACTCCACATAACTCGCTTCTTACTCGACAAAGCCTCAGCCTGCCCCCTCCCATCCAATCTTGTCATGCTACAACCCTGTGCACCCAGTCCCTAGCACAGACAATCTACAAATATGCAAACCCAATAAAACTATTGAGAAAGTATCATACAAATATTCAGTATCCTATAATTGGAACAAACTCCCACTCAACATAAGATGCATTACACACACGAATAGTTTAAAAAAAAGAACTAAACATTTTCTAGCTAAATTGTGGATATATACCCTTGTCATGACCCCACACAAAACCTTAACTCTTCCTTTTACTCCTAATTTCTTGCTCTGCTACTTTTATCTGCAAACACTTTTTCATAATGTCAAAATTAAAACACCTTTATACCCTATTTCTTAAGTATTATCAATATGTATAATAAATTCCCATTTATTGGTTTATTTTATGTAACATATAATATATATATATATATATATATATATATATATATATATATATATATATATATATATATATATATAAATAATGATTTTTTTTCTGTCATTGTTTCACTGTTTTTATTTTGCTTATTTTTATAACATTATTTAAGTTTTGAATTTGTTTATTTTGCTTATTCTATAATTGTATTAGTATTTGGAGCTCTTTAGCTCTTTTCCTTAGGTTTCCACTGAAAATGGGCTTGAGCTCAGTTGGACCAAAGCCGGTTAACAAATGCCACATAAAGAAAATAAATAATTTTATTTACATTTTCATTTTTCACTACATGATCTTGTAAACCAACATTTTTGTTAATGTTTTATTGCTTTCTATTGTCACTATTAAATGGTGATCCCTTAAGTAACTGTGTTTTGTTGTTTGAGAGCCTGGTACAAGTTTATTATTATGAAATTTACTAAATATTCAGGCAAAAGATATATGACAATGTATATATCATGGACAGTTATCACAAACTGGATAAAAGTCAAACCGCTTGTACATCTGTTTTAATATAACAGAGGGCTTCCAGTTATTGAAACCCAGATGAATCTTTGCAGTGTGGAGGCTGTGATGTTCACTACCTAAATTGTTATGCACTTGGTTCACTTAAAAAAAAAAATTGAACTGTCCATTAAATATGAGCTTTCAGTAATTATAGCCCAATTCTCTCTGATGACTTAATGTTGACTATTACAACATCATTAATGTTAACATACAACTATCTTTAGATTTGTTGTCCATAGATTTCTTTAACACCCTCCTATAAGGTCTGCTGAGTTGACTGCTGGCGCATTTGTACTGTTTATTTCAATTATAGGTAGAATGATTTTAATTTTTTATTGCTCTTAACAGAACCCACCCTCTGTAACTACTTCCTTGCTCCAAACAACTTGATTACATATAAGGAATGTTTTTGATGCTTTTCATGATATTCCACTAGGATTGCTTGTTTGTGTTTCAATAAAGGATATTCCATTTTTAACTCAACTCTGGACTACCTACTAATTTTTATTTGATTGCTTTGTAACACTTATTTTATACTTACATTTTACAGTTCGGTTTTTAAGTGAACTAAGTGCGTAACAATTTACAAAGTGAAAATCACAGCCTCCACACTGCATAGTTTTCTCTTGGTTTGCTTTGTATCCAGTATAGGTCGCACACTGTTTTTTTCTGAAACTTTGAGGGATACCACAGATTTCTCTCTTTGCTTCCAGTTATTCACAGGGAACAGAAAAGTGCAACACAGTACTGATGTCACTGAAAGAAGTTAGAACTCCATGTATATATAGGGTAACATTGATTTTCAGACTTGGAAATTCAAGCAGATCTTTAAGCGTATGCTCAACTGCTTTAAAAGCAGTATTACCTCTGAGCATCTGTAGACAACCTGTAACTTTGCCAATGATAAAATCATCTGCATACATCTCTAAGGAATATGTACTTAGGATGTCTGAAGTACAAAACTATACTGGTCTTTGTTTACTGCATTGAGTATAAAGGTGCTATAAGCATTTAATTAAAGTTATGCGACCATTCACTTGAGCGACAATATATGCATTATGAATAAGTTCATATTGTATAGAAGTTTGCCCATATTTTCTTATCATATTTCCACTATTTTTATTAATATGTACTCTGATAAACATTCATTTTCTTATATTTCAAGCATCGCAAAAGTGCATTTACTTTGGTTCACACGTTCATATGAGGTTACTAGGCCTGCAGACTTAAGAGTCTTTGCAAACCTATCCATGCTAATCCCAGGTATCCCCATTTGTTCCATTTTAGGAAGTTCACAGAATTAATTTATATTCAGAGATGGTCTGTAATTAACACCAGCTATCCCTGTCCATGAGGGGCAAGGGTGCCACCGCAGAGATGAATTTGCGGTATCCCATCCAGTTATCTAGGTTGCATTGGAATAGGGTTTGTGAGGAGCACTGTTTGTTTTACATGAATAGGGAGTCTATTCCAGAGAAGTGGAAGTCTCTGGGAGACTTTTCTCTCAAGCTTGATCTGTTAATGTTACATGCTAAGCTGAGATCTCTGAGTGACTCTTGAGCCATTTGACTTGTGGATGCGCAGCATTTCCATTAGGCCAGGGTTGTGGATTGCCCTATAGGCCAGGTACAAGTCACCTCTCAGAAACCTACAAGATAAAGTGAAAGGGCTTTCAGCCTCTTCAGGTAGGTCATGGTTTGGAGTCCCTGTATTTTCTTATTGAGAAACCTATAAAGACCAAATTATTACTGAAAAGAACATGTATATGCTGAGCAACCCCTGAACTAGTCACATTTTTGTCAATTTCTTTCTTTCAAAAACTCAGTATTCAAACGTTGTGCATCTTGTTTTAAAGTGAAAACTTGTAAAACTTTGATAGTAAGAAATATCTTTTGGGCTCTTTGCTTCTTTTCCAGACCAGCTGTGAAATTAAAAAAAATCATAACAGAACTTGACTGTAGGTCCCTATAGCCATTCAACCCCCAGCTGCTCGAATTCCAGTAACTTGCAACTATGGCCTTTAATGGCTGTTGCAATCAACTGACTAGATACCTTTTATTTATTTGTTTTAATTTGTTAACCGGGTTAGTCCAGCTGAGCGTTTAGCCCGTTTTCAGTGGAGACCCGAGGAGAAAAGCTCCACAGTCAGTATTGGCATTTTACATACAATTAAGACATTTCCGTTTGAAAATTTTTAACAAGATAACTGCTACAGTACATCATAACAGTTAAATAATTTAGTACAGTGCCCGAAATTGTACAGTAAAATACATTTCTAATAAATCATCCAATTGAACAATTGTACGGTAAGACATTTATAATAAGTCATACAGAAAGCAGTTTTGTATAATGACAGAGGTCATACTGCAAAAAAAAAAAAAAAAAAACATGGTTCAGTGTGATGAAAGGAAGTATAGTATACCTAATTCCTAACTGGTTATATACAGTGCAGTAAAAGGAGGAGTAGGCATGGGGATGAAGTGGTTAAGTATAGAGATGGGGAGGGGTAGATTATTATTTAGCTAGGGCAGTAGAGGAATGAAGGAAACAGAGGCTATGGTAGGATAGTTTCAGGGAGGATAACTAAAGTGGCAGGACCATATCTTGGGTATCTCCGAGTGGCCAATTTGAAATATTTGGTTTGGTCAAGTGACCTAATTTCTAGGGGTAGTTGGTTCCATGTTGTAGCAGGGTTATAGTTATAGAGTAGACAAACCTGTTTTGGTTTTGTGTTCAAACTGGAAAGCAATTTCACCCATTCTACTCCTGCACAATCCTCTTGCATCCTAGGAGATGGACTGAAGCAAGTGCTTGTTGCTGGTCTGTCTCCAGCACAGGCTTTTGTGTGTTTTGGGGTCTTATTTACTATTCTTGCTTTCTTGTGTTGAATTCATTACACCACATGGCTGAAGGAGTGGCTGTTGCCATGGACTACAATCTGACTAGTGTCTGAATGCAAATGAAATGGCAGAGGATAAGACCCATCAACAATCCTTTGCTTGACACCACTTTTGAAGGCACAGATATTGTTTCTGAAGGAGAATCTGATGCAGTAAGTTTTAATGACTTCCTGGCTAAGTCTAGAAAATTAGAACAAGATCTAAGTTGAAAAGAATGCAGTGTCAGAGATTGCATATGGAAGCATGTTTACATTTTAAAGTTGTACCCAGGGGTATGCATGTTTTGTGCATGCCCACCTATGGAGAGAGACATCCTCAGCTTCTTGAAATGGCAGCAAATTAATTTATATCTGAGCTTTGGTTATATTCAGATCATTGTGGATTATTTTAAGCCTTTGGAAGAAGAGCTACTGGACAGGTTGTCACTAGAGTGTGAGTTAACATACCAATTCAAAGGGGAATCCTATAGGTGCTCCCTAGAAATGCTGTTCAACAATGTAGCAGGGTATGAGCTGAAGTTAAAAAAAAATGCAAGAAACTAAAGAGCGATTTTAAAGACTTTAGCAAAGGTAATGTTTTTGTGTGGCCGAAACAGTTAAGGAAACATCGGAAATGGAAAATTCTACCTATTTACCCGTGGATAAATTTAATTTTATGGCCCATAATGTCTCAAACTCCTTCCATTATTACACGGAGACCTGCCGCAGTAGTAAAGAACTAAAAGGTCTGTACACCACTGTTAAATCAAGAGGGTCTGAAGTATGAAGGGACTGGGGTGAGACTGAAGAATCCACTGGTTTCAGTGGATTTTCCTCTTCATATGAAAGTGAGTGCTTGTGGAATACACAGGAGTCCTTGCTGAGGGTGACAAAAGGGGAAGTTATCTGAGGAATGCCAACAAACTAACAGGAAACTTTGCAAATAAGCCACCTTGTGAACTTGTCAGGCTATACTTTAACACAGCAGTCTCCTTTGCATGCAAAGGTTTATCTTTTATTCCTGCTACCTCTTTGGGTATAGGTAAAGTATTATTTGACCTACATCGATTTTCCCACAATTTGACACTAAAACTGATGTTTGGGGATCAAAAATGAGAGGATTTTTTTAAGTTTAAAAGGCCCAGTTTATTCAACCCACAACTACCACCTCATGCAAGTACATTTGTGCATATATGTGAGAATGAAATTATAAGGTCATTAAATGCACCCCATAGAAGGCATTTTTTATAAATTAAATGCACCCCATAGAAGACATTTTTATAACTTAAATGCAGTTGAATGAAAAGCGTTACAATCCCTAACAAACAATAGAAAAATTACTATTAGACCTGCGGACAAGAGGGGTGCTTTGGTGATACTGAATTCTAAAGATTATTGTGGCTGTGTATAGTTTATTGAATGAGGACAATACTTATAGAAGAATAGATAGGCTGGAGTTGTATTTTATCTGTGTTGAACAACCCATTCTGCCAGTGATAAAAGGGCTACCCAAGATGCATAAGGACCCTAAGCACCCACCTTTGAGAACTGTGGCTGGGGCAGGCTGAGCAACAGAGCCTCTCTCTATTTTTGTAGAAGATACATTGAAAGTTCTGTGCTCTATCACTATTGCCTTGGGGGACACTAATCACTTTTTAATGGACTTGCAACAGTTCATGAAACAACATTAACAATGGAGAGGTCTTTACTAGCCTTTTTGTAACCCTTGATGTTAAAAATTTGTTCACAAGTATACCCAATGAATATGGTATACAGGCAGTGAGAGAGATATGCAACAGGAGTGGCTATAATGAGGATACCATGACGTTTGTCTGCACTTTGTTTTCTAATATTAGTTCCAATGTATTTGCTTGGAAAAGAGACTTTTTTTTACAAAAAGGGGGTTTTGCTATGGGCATCCCATGTGCAAATTCATATGCCAACCTTGCTATGTACTATTGGAAATAAAATGTTTTTAGCAGTCCCATATACTCTAGTTACATTGTTTTACCATCATTTTGTGGATGTCGTGTTTGTACTATGGGCTGGCAGTGAATACGAGTTACAGCAGTTCATCTCACTTGTAAACAGCACCACCAGTTTTTTGACCTTCATATATACAATGTCTAAATCTAGTACTGATTTTTTTAGATGTTAAACTAAGCAGGAACATCATGGTAATATTGATACAACAATATACAATATAGGAAAGTGTGTAAAAATAGCCTAGACATACATTTCTGGATGTTATCAAAGGTCAGTTTACTAGAGTATCTAGATTACATACTGCATATGACTGTGTTAAGAATATGGGGAACTACGTTCTAATCAGTTTCAAGCCAGAGGCTACAACAGCCAAGATATAGAGAAAATCAGTGACCAGCTCTTGAGAAGTAGGGATACTGCAGCCAGGCCCTACTTCTCTGTTAATCAAGGCCAAAGACACAAGGAGAATGAGAAGGGTCTTCACACATGGAGTGCCCTGCAATTTTATACCAAATTAACAAATGATGCAAGTTTAATTCGAGACATCATTAACAAAAATTGGAACCTACTGACTTTAGATTCCAAGACAGCAGGAATTTTGGGGCCCAAACCAAGGTTTGGCTTTAGAAATTCCAAACAATTTGAAATGAATGCCATGTGACAGGGGTCCACAATCACTAAGAAATATTTCACAAAGATTAGTTACCTTCCCTTGTTCTAGGTGCAAGGTGTGTTAAATTGTTACGAAACAACAACAGTTTCAACATTCCATGCTTAATTTTATATTTGAACCTAGGTTTTCTGCTAACTGTCAAACCCAAATGTGGTTTATTTAACTACACGCAATGCATGCACTAGTTTCTATGTGGGAAAAACAGTGCAGAAGTTGAAAGATAGGTGTTTAAGACATTTTACATAACATCAAAGTTTTTAATATTAAGAATGCCTTGGCTAAACATGCTATGGAGAATTTAGTGCACAATTATTCTTTTAGGGTTTTGCAATTGCGAAGGCTAACCTTAGGGGAGGGGACTTGAATAACGATGTAGAAAATCTGGAATTGAAATGGATACTTAAACTGCAAGCTAACAAGTTCCTAAGGCTGAATGCCAATGTGTTGCCTCAAACCATCTTTAAGCAGAAAAATGTTTTGTGATTTTATTGGTTGTGATGTTTTAACTTGATGATTAGTCTTTGTTTTTTTAAATGTGAGTTTTGCTTCATGTTTGGATCTGATGAAGCATTTTGTAATGTGAAAGCACATATCCTGGTTACACTAAACGATATTTTATATTTTATGGTTGTGGTAGCCCTGATGGTTATTTGCTTTCTTCTTGCTGCTGAACAGGTAAGTAATGAATGGGAAAGGGAGGTTGCTGTTAGGCTTAGGGATGTGGCTGGGAGTGTAGCACCAATTGGGATTTTAGGTTTAGGGAGTAATGGAGACTTTAGGATTAGGGATGAGGGGTCGATAAGTCATTGGAACGTTGTAACATCAAACACCCAAACAGTGACAAGTATTCAGCGAAATTCACTTCCACAATTCGCTGAATACTTGTTGGGCAAATAAACACTTGTCCTGTACATTCCCCCCCCTAACTAAATATACTGACTCCAAGATCGCAGTACAGTGGAGAAAAGGGCAACATTGTGCAGTTGGCCAACTACATCTTTGCCCGACAAGTATTAAGCGAATTGTGGAAGTGAATTTTGGTGAATACTTGTCTGTGTTGGTGTTCGATGTTATGGCATTTCGGCACTGTAATATAGACCTGGGATGGGGACTTCAGGTTTGGGTAGTGATCATGTATGGGAACGGGGAAGGTTATTTTAGGTTTAGAGAACAACTGGAATGTGCATGAGACTGTGTGTTTAGGAAGGGGATTTTAAGTTTATGGAGTGATGGGGAAATTTAGGACTGGGCCCTGGGTGGAAGATTTTAAGGATTAGGATCATGATTCTGCTAGAGACAGTGTTTTATGTGTAACAAGTTATTGGAAGTTTGAGCATTTGTGGAATCAAGTGAGTGGCAGTGAGGTTGTCACTCTCAATCACACAAGTCTCAAGAACATGTAGTGGAATCCTCTTGACTGTTGGTATAGTCAAAGCAACAGCATTGCTACTGGACCCCTTTTATTTATGGAAGAAAAAACGTTGAACTCCTACTAAATCCATCAATCATGTGAGCCCAGCACTTCTAAACATGTCATGTTATTTTCAGAATAAAATTATGACAAAGCACAGTAGTTAAACACAATATAGTTTTATAGTTGCCAATTAATGCATTTGAATGAATTATGCAGTGTTATTTTTAGACATCCGTGTTTCTTTGGATACTTAGAGAATCGGTTAGAAGCAGCCTTTATTATAACCTGTAACATTCACATAAGGCCACGATTATACTTTTTGTAATCCTACTTTAACACTGACCTGTGGTTTACTGTAATTTGTGAAAATGCTTACTGTGCAGTAGGATATTTATTTTCATTAAAGTTCTGCATGTTGCTTTCACCACGTATCTTTCCTCTGAGACGCAGAAAGGACACAAATAATATTATATACAAGGTACTATGACACATAAAATTGAGTCACAGCTGAACAAACTTATAAAATCCAGAATAAGTTTATCCAATATACTATACTCTCCAGAGAAGAATTTAAAATACACAGTGCCAGCTCAAAATCCAATATAATCATTTAAACTGCATGCCTGTCCTGCAGTTAAGGACTCGCAGAGCATTTCTAATTAATTCTTCTAGTAGCATTATATAATTACTTATTTGTTTATCCCATTATTGTACACAAACTAGAAAATAATTAGGTTGAGCATGATACTAAAATCTATTAAAAAGTCCCAATTCCCTTCTTTAATTAACAGCCTAAGAAGTATGCTAAACTATAATCATATAATCACAGTGTTGTGTAACTTTTAAAAAAGAAATTCTGAAACAATGGGAAACAGTTGTGCAAAATAAGAACTCTAAAATGTTAATATATATTATCACATAATTAAACAAAAGAATTAAGCAACATCCATTATTTTTCATTCATTTATTGGCCAAGTCCCAGAAAACAAATTGACCAATATAGAACAAAAATGACTGTGATTTATTTTGATGCTGAAAATCTGAAATTGTTTTTCAAGTAACAGTATTCCCTTAGCACTCTTAGATCTCATCACAAATGTTGCATGACTAGTTAAGATGTTTCATTTGAAAACATCCTCAAGCAATGCAAAACTAACGCAAACAGACTATGCACATTAGTTTGCTGTTGTTGTAGTAAAAATCTATTAAGCTCCTGATTTCTCAGCTATTTCACTACTGGGGAAAGATTTCTAACCACATTGTCTTTAATAAATGAATGAAAATGATCCAGATTGTCAACTAATCATTAAAATTGCCTATCAACAACGGAGGCATTCCTGAAGTTAATAATGTGTACTGCTATTACTTTTGTGCATTCTTTACTAAACTGCAGAACGTGTCTTCATTTCTGCACTGTAATACATTTGGTTATCGTCTCTATCACACGTGGGCAACACACCGTGGCAGGTGTGTATAAGTCATAATTATCTATGGCGAGCAGGTATTTTGTCATCATAAGGGTACAGTATCTTATAAATAAAACCATTCTATCATGTGACCTCCACAACTCTTGTCATTTCCCTGCAGTGAAACCAAGTTACCAAGCGCACACTGTAGAAACATGCCTTTTTATGTGTCACTGCAGTCACAGTACATCAATCAATTGCACTTATCTGCCTTATCTGTTTGCGTCAGTTTTGCATTGCTTGAGGATGTTTACAAATGAAACATTTTAACTAGTCATGCAGGATTTGTGATGAGATCTGAGAGTGCTAAGGGAATACCGTTACTTGAAAAACAATTTCAGATTTTCAGCATCAAAATAAATCCAATTTTTTTTGTATTGGTCAATTTGTGGACATCCTACAGAAGGGCCTCACTGAGACAAATGGCTGCTTTCAGAGGCATGGCCTCAAGCTCAATGCCAAAAAGTGCATTGTCATCCCCTTTGGTAAAAACTCTGTACCCATGAACTACTACATAAACGTCAGTCTACTTAACGCCGAATGTGTGATGTGAAGATACCTTGGGACCCAGGTGGACAGTAGTCTCTCCTTTGATATTCACATAGCCACAGTAGTCAGGAAATCCTATGTGGCACACCTCATCACAAAAGGGTTCTCATCCAGGAAAAAAGAGGTAATTGTTCCCCTCTACTTGGCACTCATTAGACCCATTATAGAGTACAACGCCCCTTTTGGAATATACCTCACAAGACATCTGCAGCAGCTGGCAAGGCCACAGAAGTACCTCAGAGGATTACTGGCATCAGATGCCCTACACTGACCATCTCAAAAAAAACTCCAGCTTTACTCTGTAGCATATCGCCTACTCTGAGGATATCACTGCCTATCATATAAAGCTATGTTAAACCTAGAGCTGTTGGACGTGCTACACCTAAAGAAATCCCAATCCCTCCATGCTACATGCTCTATGGACCTAAACTTTGTCACCTCAAACAGGACATGCTGGAGGGATAGATTCTTGTCCCAGAGACTTTCTATACTCTGGAACAAGCTACCCATCTATGTCAAGCAAAGTTCCTCATCAGCACTCTTAAAGAAAAATCTTGAGTGGATGGGAAATGGGAATCTTGAGTGGATGGGAAATGGGAAATACACCCTGGGAATCACTTCTGTGGCTCTTGGGTGGTGTAAGCCAGGGAACCTTGTTGGCTAGTCTTACTTAGGCCCTTTGGCCGATAGCTTAGGACCTACCTATGAAACTGTAAAATAAGTATAAGACTAGGAAATGGTATTAAAGGGCATTTGTAACAAAGATCGGGTATGCTTATTATAAATCAAAGTAAGTGGATACAAGAAGGCATGTACCAACTTACATTTGCTTATTGTCATTCTTTTGTGATTTGCATTTAAAGAAAAAAGGCTGCCATAAGTCTGAGTTCTATAATGACACTTGCCTTTGTTTCAGTGTGGCTACCAAACATGCTCTGTGGGTATCGGGGGTTACCTTCTGAATGAGATGCAATGCACTTCATTGGGGAGTTAAGCCTTTCTGTTATGTACTATGATGTAACAAAAACATATTATTCCATGTCCTCCAATCCTGTATTATGGTAGATTACATGAAAAGTCAGAGCAGGTAGGCTTAATAAAGAGAAATGCTAGTAAAGAAAGCTGTCATAGCAAGAAAAGATATTTAGTAGACAAATTTGCTTACACATTTATCAAGAAAAAGGAGGAAACACAGGAAGAGTTCAATAAAAAGTCTTGCCTATGTCCTGAAGACTCATTTTGCAGAGAATGTTAAGTCCTTATCCAATGTCAAGGTATACATTTTTTGGGCCTATACCATATGTACCTGCTGCTTTATATGGCCATATAGCAGACCATCAGTCTTTACTGTATTACATTTCATTAATTTTGTTTCAGTACTGGAATGCTGTCTGTCTACAATGAGCCTCTTTGAACACTTGGACCCCTCCCAAAAACCTGCATATTTCATATCATTACATTATGTAACATTGTGACTGCGACTGATTAAAACTGAAATTCCTTCACATATATGCCTATGTGTTGCAGAAAGTGATAGTGTGGAACAGGAAGAGTCCACTGACATTATCAAGCAGCACAGTGATCACCCAAAATAAATCTAAACATCTTCTATGTTACAAAACATTATGCAGTAGAGTGATAGCAGCAGCTACAGAAAACCTGCACATGCTTTCTTGATCAATGATCCCAGAGTATAATAGTGCACGTAGGGTCTATAGTATGACATTGAAATGCCATAACAGCGAATACCAAAAGGCCAAACAGTATTTAGAGAAATCCATTTCCACGATTCACTCGAAACTTGTTGGGCAAACAAAAAGTTGCCCTGCAACGCCACAAAACTAATTTTACCAAAACCACCCATGTTGGGGGACTTTTCCCCCCACACCCCCCTAACTAAATATACCAACTGCAAGTTTCCACTACAGTGGAGGAAAGGGCAAAATTGTTTAGTTGGCCAACTACATCTTTGTCCTGTAAGAATTCAGCAAATCGCAGAAATGGAATGTGTCGGCCTTTTGTTACTGTTACGGAGTTTCGATGCCATAATATAGACCCGGTACATACCAGGCAGAGCTAGTAATTGTACATTAAAATTGCCTGTGACATTGAGTACATTAGCAAGAACCAACCTGCAGAATAGCATGGGATCAAAACAACATCCAAGTTATTGTGTACAAGAAAAAGTGAGGTAACACTGTATACTTGTATCAAGACATAAGACTTAGTCTGTACTAGGACTGAAGTTTTGGTGATGGTCAGACTGTTAAAGCCAATAGCTGTATTTTGCTTCCTTGACTGATGAGTATGCAAGATGACATCACATAACAGACTGACACCAGCTGTATTCTGTGTGCTGTGGCATGTAGCAGCACAAGCCAGGATCTAGTAGTAGATCCCAACAAAATGAGTGAGAATAGGATCCTCGTCTATTGGTTTATAATGTTCGAGTTCTTTCCTAGAATAATATTGGCTTGGTTCATAATCCGTGACCTTTCCAGTAAGTCGGGCATTACATGTCAAGTAATTGCAAGGCTGCTTTTACAATGTCTGCCTTTATCTGGCTATTCCCTTCAGGACTCAACTCCTAAAAAAGTGACATGGACACAGATAACTGTACAAATTAGCCATTTAACTTGCAAAGCTGTTCAGACATATACTGGTACTTAAAATTTAGAGACTGTTTAATTACCCTTTTTATTGAATCCACTATAATTACTTTTTTTTTTTTCAGTTCCTTGTACATTGTAGTCAATACTGTGGAAGGCATTGTACCATAAATAGACACAGCACATTAAAATGATGCAACAAGAAAAGATTTTATTCCATTAAGAAGTCAGTTTATCAGCCATATTCCTTACTTACAAGGTTAGTAGCAAAGTGTTTGTAAATTATTTGAGCATGGTCCTACAACAGACTCCAAAAAGAATGTCATTAATGTTAAAATAATGGCACTTCAATAATTCATTACTAATGTTAGAACTTCAGATTCCTGATCTAACCATAAATAACTTCCAGCAAACAGTCATTGCCACCTGAATTCACCCACCCCCCTCCTGACCATCTCACCAAAATAAAATGCCATCTGTCAAAGCTTCCCAGCCAGCTTGCTCAAAGCCTTTTACATAGATCACCTGGCTCAGGAAAGAATGGGGAAATCTGCAATTGCCCCCCCCCCCCAGGCTGTACAGCCTGATCCCATTCCCCCTTTACCTGGCCATTTGTACAATTTGAACAATTATGACACTGGTACTCTTGCATTGCAGTGTACCTTAATAACATCCCAAAGGATATCCTTCAGAAATCATTAGTTGCAAACCTAAATAAAACATGACCGAAACCAAAAACAATAGCATTTGCAACATTCGTGTTATGCATATATAATTGTGTGTGTGTAATATAAACTAAAACACAAGTTAGAACTCTAGTAATTCTTAAAATCATTGAATATGAATTGAAACTATTGAACCACAATCTAAACAGAGCCCAAAACCTGGTGGATACAGAAAAACAAGTTCATGTAATAAAAGGTTGTTGACTAAAGGAGGCAGGTATAGGACATACCTGCCTCCTTTAGTCAACAACCTTTTATTACATGAACTTGTTTTTCTGTATCCACCAGGTTTCAGAGGACCTCTGAAGCAAGAAATTTGAACTATGTTCGTAAACTCCCACTGTTTCAGCATTTTCTGTAAAACCTTGTAAGAATGCATCCCTAACCACTCTGATTCAAAAACTTCCAAAAATTTTGACAGCCAACTGGGAGCCAGCCTCTCTCAAAACATCTGGATGATAATGGCAGACTATACAATGTGGGCTCCTGGAACAATCTCATTGGATTTTATCAAAGTTCTCAGAATATGACAAAAGCTTCTTCAGAATGTTGCCAAGGTCATTACCTCCTGAATGGATAATCAGTAAGCTATATTAATCCAGTTGCCACTGAATGAACATCCAGAGCCCTGAAAAGATCTTCCGCTGACACTACTTGAAAATCCTTCCAGGCTATATCAAAAAAGGAGCGATCCAACCCAAAGTTTACACCATTAGGATGTAGCCATTGCAATGTACCATTTAAATCAAAAAAGAAATGGTCTAATGTCACAATCCTCCTAAAGCCTGTAAAACTAATTGTTACTAAGGAAACCAGACAAATTACTGCACATAGTTCAAATTCCCAACTCTCTCTTAATGATGTGCATATACTGCCCTTCTTTGGCCGTGTTGGATGAAAAACTTTTGGAAGAATCTCCTTGACTGGTTAGAAGAAAACCTAACACCTGATCTAAGAAGTCTCTGTGAGTAATGACCCATCCCTCAGGGAGACAGAAAAACTGGATTCCTAAAAGACAGATAAGGGCATCAGGAACAGAAGGAATTTAACAAAACATAAGACGCATGTCTTTGGAGTGGGAGCTGACCAGGATCACCTGTTGAATTTTGCAGGCTCGATCCATCTTGGATCTGTGAATCCAAATCTTCACTGCATTCTCTGTAAAGACTATGAATCCAAGTGAAGGAGAGACAGAAGTTCCCTAAATCTGAAATTGATCCTCATAAGATCAGCATGGAGAAGGCCCTAATTAAGATGGACAGTTGGTCCTTGAGAGGTAATTGAGATCCAATAGGTTACTTGCTGTTTTTCTCACCAAAGACCTTGTACCAGTCTTTACAAATACTAGTAACATTCATTTGGTGAAATCTGGAAGGCCAAACATTTTAACCAACAGGTTGAGATTGACCTAACCACTTGCTTGCAGGTGCATTTGAAAGTCGCCCAATATGAAAAAAAAAGAAATCTTGAAAAATAAAAACTTGAAAATTGATAGTTCTATACCCTAAGAATTTTTAGAACTGTTGGCACAGTATTTCCTGAGCAACCTAGGCATAAGTCCTCCCCAATCAGCCAGTAGTGTGAAGGGATGGATGTTGGTTCTGCAATGGCTATTAGAAATGGATAGCATAAAAGATGGATCTGTGAATGAAAGCATTGGCTAATTTAGTTTCACAGAAATGTTTGCTTCAAAATGACTTAATGCAGTGGCTGTGCAAAACTAAAATCCTGAGTTAAGATTGGATCCTCTTGAATTTAGAATACTGTTTTAGCACGAGAATAACCAAGGTGTCAGAGTGGGGGAAAAAAAAATCAGTTTGCAGAGTAAAACCTGCCAGAAAACTTGGGCAACCCAAACTGGCATTGGTTCTAAGAATATAATGTCCTTAGCTTTTCCAAACCAGGAATCAGACCACAAGCTGGAAAACAATGGTCCTTGCAATTACATCCCCATTCACAGTCCCATGGAAGCATCAATGAATGAAAATCCTGGGAAGAGAGAGACTTACCTGCCAATAGAAAACCCTGTTGATACCTGTGAGAACAGGTTTCAAATGATGAGAATGTCCTGCAACCTCTGGGTTACTCTGAGCTGCTGATGTTTTTTACTACCATGCTTAAGGTTAGCTAGATTTCTGAGAAATGCACTGATAGGTGCAATGGCCTTGTAAGCAAAACTGAGAAGGCCCACCAGCTCCATGACTGAGGCACTGACCACCTGGGCCCTAAGAAATTTGTATGTGATGGAAATAATATTGAAAAACTTGCAGGGTCAAATGTAAAAATATTGCCTGCATTCCAATGTACAGCTCTAGCAAAGTGCAGAATTAGACCTAGCCCACTCCACTCCCAAAACAGGCACCTATAGATCCAGCAAAGTTCTGTGAAAATGTCCACCCTTCTTTAGCCACAGCAAAAGCAGAACCCACAACTAAGAAATTGTGCAAATCGGACATTGCAGATTGGTGGGGCAACCTCTGGTGTCAGTACTATTGTAAAGCCTTGCTAGTCCAAACCACAGTGCAGCTGATTGTCATGATATTGAAGAATTTCCCTCCAAAAACATTTTTAGATGGTGCCAGTTCTGGTCCTTGATCAGACGCAAGTGGAAGTTAGCCTTCATGTTAAATTTGCACAACCAGGGTTGGTGAATTTTCTTAAAGAATGTGATGGTCTTGCCCTGGGAAGACTATTGGACTGTCACTTCATCTTTGCTGATACCATTGTTAATGGAATTTCCCTCCGCAAAGGCTAGCTAGATTAAATGAAAACTTCTCTTCCTCCTCCAATATGATTGGCAAGACACTGAAAAATTAGAAATGTGGTATATCAAAAGGACCAAATCTCTTTGAGAAGGATATTTTTAAATACGGATTCATTCTGTACGGTAGACTAAATTTTTGGAGAAGGTGAGGTCAGTTACTTAAATGAGAATCCAAATTAAAAACTTTCCAGCAATTCTTGCTTTACTGACTGCTGGGGATAGGAGCATAACAATTGGCTAATCCCAGATGAACCAGTTTGTGTGAACGGCTACCTACACTGCTTCTAAAAAACTGTCCTCTTCTCCTTAACCTGCAGGGGCCTTATCTAGATTCTCTACCTCAGTTACTTAAAGGGACCCTTGCATCAACTGTGATGACAGTGTCAAGGCAGGCCTGACATTCCTAGGACCAGCATTTAACCACTAGGTGACTCTTGCCACAAGTTTAAAGGTTCGTCGGTAAGTACTAAGCTAGCTGCCTTGCACCAATGAAAATGAAGTAAAAGCACAAACCCAATAAACCAAAATCAACAGCAGCAAGTTCAGGAATACAAAACCAAATTTCCAATTAAGACTGCACTTTATTCACATAAAATAACGCCTGGCAACAATAATCCAAGTGCTTTCATCTCTGCCTACAAGCATGCTTACATGCTTCTGCATTGAACCCAAAAGCAGATTCCAGCAAAACTGTTGCTGAACTGCTTCCTTCATTAGGTAGTTCTGATAGTTTCATCTAAATGAGATGAAAGCACATTAATTATATTTTGTGCTAAACATTTTTATTGTGTGGATTTATCAGTTAGTGATTTCTGTAGGTTCAATCTACCAGTTTGGATTCTTTTTTTGTGTAGCTGGAGAACATGCAGACTCATCACAAAATTAACTCCAAAGTACTGTGTGATACAATCCTAAGATGCTACCTTAGATCAAATGCATTACCTGTACCACTACATTTGCAAGTAACCAAGCAATGCATTCACTGCTATTTCTTTATTCAGTGGTGTAAAAAGGAATGACTATTAATATCACACAAAGGGAGAAAACTGCCACAAATGCAGTGCATGTCCGAGAACCTGTTCACCATTTTGAAGTCAATACAGTGCACTGAGACAAAAGCATCCCTTACTGCAGATGCCACCAGTCTGCAATAGTTTCAATACAAAGTCATGAGCTTTTGTTGATGTGTATCTTAAGACTGTTTAGTGTTGAGAGAGAACTTAAATTCTGTTTGTATAATGGTTAGGATACAACTGTTTTCAGATGGTCCTCTGACCCCTGGTAAAAGTTGGTTAACGGGGGCTTCATTCTTGGACTTGTCTGCTGCCAGTAATGTTTCGGCTCCAGAAAGAATGATAGTGGTACATTGTGCCCTGCATATACATTGTTCTTTGTGTGAACTCTTAGAATATATATTGAGTGCCATTTAACACTCTGATAATTAGATAACCTGGGCTAGATCTCATGTTCAACCACAATGAAAAGATTTTCTGATGTGACTAACATTCCTGTTGGGTGTAACCTTGAGCAAGACACTTTTTTTAATAGCGGAGGCATTTCTAATTTTAATAAACATTTAAGAAATGATTGCTTAGACATCAGAAGATATTTAAATATTCCAGTTATAAGTAACCACTAAAAATAATGACTATGAATGTTGCTTATTAGGGACTGACATTACTCTTTAAAGGCATATTTCTAAAATGTGGAAAGCATTTTAAATAAGTTCAATCAAAAATGCAACAAAAACCTGTCAAACAAATGTGAAAAAAAAATTTCACCCAGGATTTCACAAGTGGGTATGTTATGTGAGGCACCAAGAATCCTTTGCTACTGCACTTCCTTTCTAACCCAAACCTCCAACCCATGAAATTTAGGGCATAGTCAGGACTTTAATTTTTTTTAAATACAAAACAAACCTATATTATGAAGAAACTAAGTTGCATAGAAGAAGAAAGCATAGTTTACAGCCATCCCTCAACAGAAAAAATGGTGATGTGAAGTATCTAGTTTAGAAATGCACTCTCAATAAAATTAAATCTAGCTGTTATGAGAAAGACCTGGCCTGTGTTTTTTTTTCTCTTTGTGATTGACAAGCGATGTGTTGATTCAATAAGCTGTCATTTCCAAGGAACAGCTTCTTTGATTTAGTACTGTATTCTTCTCTGATGGTTCATTTTATGTACCAAAGCCTTGCATCCTCTATTTATATTTTTAGAGCACAGGGCATGATGAGCTTCCTCTAGCAGTTTATCATTTTAGATAGAACTACAAAGCAACTCAAAAGCTGCTCTGATGGGCCATACCTTGTAAATTCCCTTCTACTGGGGATCATTTTATATTATTTCAACTCATTCTGTGATCTTTGCTTCATTGTTTAAAATTTGTCTCTGCACATGACCAGAAGAAATGCTTGCTGAAATGAAAGAACATGAGCAAGCCAGATGAAACGCTACCTTCTGGCTGAGCCACTGAAAATTAAAGCTGCCAGATTTACTTCCATTTCCTCTGAGTCTAAAACTTCCTTTAGTGAACACAGTTTTGAAAGGCTCTATTGTTGCTTTAGAATAAACTTTTGCAGCTGGTGCCTTGTTGAGGACTTATTTTCCTTGCCAGTATTTATTAGATCTGAGGATTTTGTGTGCGTGTGCCTGCATATTCATAAATATATGAACACATTAGATGAATAGACTAAATATTCTTAACCTAGCTGATTTTTCTAATTGACTTAATATTTAGCATGCAATTTATACCACAGGATCAATTGTCCGCAACTGTAGATTGAAACACATCTCCTTGCTCTGCAAAAAAATCTCTGCAGTATTCCTTGTCTATGTACTCAAGCACAAACAGAACATTTTTAATAGTACATGACTGAACATTTGAACTGTGCAGTTTTGTTCTTTGAGCTTATATGTGATTGCATATTCTTAACATTGTTGAACAGTGAGTCACAATTGTCAAGCTCATGTAAACTACAAGGGTGAGTTACACTGTGTTTTGGCACTTCATGTCTTGTTAAAACCACTGACCACTAGATATTGATTATAAATACTGTAAGTGCATAATTGCCAAAAATGTTTTTGTGAGCCTTTGTTTTTCAAAAAATGTCTAAATTGACATGTTTCTTGTATGAAAATCTTTGCACTAGCACAGCCCTATCAAGTAGCTCACAGTCCCCTTGGAAAAATTTCCAAGTATTCAAAATGACTTGAACTGTTAAAAGAATATTTGACAAAATGCTGCTTCTAAATTTCTTCACTTTACACTACCAAATGTCTAATTTGAAAATTTCCCAAACAATATTAGAGCAAAATTGTTGACTCAACCAGATCTGACCCATAAAAACATATAATCATTCAGGTCTGTGTCTATTTTCCATTGATGAACATTCTTTTTGAGTATGTCTAAACCCTTCTCAAAATTCATATCATAAGATTAAGTCTTAGTAAAGGCATTTTTTGCCCCCTTGCTACATTTTTTTTGATAGTGCTGGGGTAACATTGCAAAATATAGGTTTTCCAAATACCATGGATTTAAAGTGCTAAGCAACTTTGTCTATATTGTGATATCAAGAAATTAAAGTTGCTTGACAATTGAATACGGAATGCTAAAGGGGAGTGGAATAATTTAAGTATGTAATGCACCTAAAATTCTCCATTATCACCATACCACACAAAAATAAACAAACAACAAAGTAAGCAAGCATATGGTCTAACATATTTCCAAAGTTCTAATGAACATATCCTTTTATGCTCCCAAATGGAGACTATGCATCCCCCATTGTGGCTCTGCAAACTTGGTACAATGTATTGAACCTGAAAACATGATTACATAGAACAGTATGTTATGCATTACAGGTAACAGCAATTTAAATGCTTTATAATAAAATGCTTTGGAGATGTTCTCCATCTCATCCCACTTTTATAACAGTATAAAGGGCTTTCATATCTAAAGTAGCAAATATAAATATCTATATATATCTATATCTCCATATATATATATATATATATATATATATATATATATATTTATACACATCTCTCTCTCTCTCTCTCTATATATATATATATATATATATATATATATATATATATATATATATATATACACACACAAGTGTGTCTGTGTGTAAGTAGAATGAAAATCCATTTAATTGAATCTTTCTTAACTGAGATGACAACATCAAAACTTTTAACCAGCATTTGCATCACCAGAATTTTAATCTGGGAAAGGAGGCAGTTGGCCAGCATTGAAAATGCACTGAAGCATGTCAAAGTCACCAAAAACCCCTAACTAAGTATACAGCCCTGAGATAGCACTATAGTGAGTAAAAGGGCCAATTTCTCCATGTTGGCCAACTGCCTCCTTTCCCGGATTAAAATTTTGGTGATGTGAACGTTCATTAAAGTAAGGTAAGTGGCCTCTGCATACCATTTCCTTTAGCAAGTTCTGGAGAAAGAAATGTTTTTGTCTCACCTGATATTTGGAACAAATAGTGGGAGAACAAACTTCCAAAAAATACTTGACATTTTGCTGTCAGAATAACTATTAAAAGATTATAATCAGATTTCATCAGGAAATGATTTCTAAAATATATAGAAAAGTCTCTCTCAAGGATGACTTAAATGAATGTTAAAATTGAATGTAAAACTAAAGCACTTGAAATATAAAATGGACTTTATGCAAGACAATTCCTTTAAACAAAGGAATATGTTTAAATCCTTGATTAAAGTTTCTGAAATATAAGAAATTAATATTTCTTTGATATTGAGGAAGATGAAGGAAGAAGGAAATCCTGCAGAATTTTGGCTGATTAATAAAAACAAGACTTGGAAAACAGAGAGGGAGGGAATGATATGCAAATATTAAGAATTTCTGGAAAGTTTGAAACTGATTATATAGTTATTTCCTTAACATATTTGTTATAACAAGCACTAAATCTACATGAAGGTTTGTATTATAGTATTAAAAAAGCACTCTCAATATCTGGAAAACCTACACCCACAAATCTGAATGCCTCCCAGATCCATAACAGTAAGGTTGCTTTCTTATCTAGACCAGCACCTAGTCCTTAAATCAGCCTGGAATAAATTTCTAAAAAAGTGGGATAGAATGCTTTAAGATTTAATAATGGCTGTTCAACTAATACTGGACAGGGAGGGGGTATGTTGGCCATACATCAAACTTGAATGACGTTAAAGTAGATGTAAAAGGTGTAGAAGATGCAAAATTTTCCTTGCATCTGGTACGCTTCATTTGACTGGAAATGGCTGCATTTTATATATAGCATAAAACAATTGTTCTAGATGGTGAAAATATGGATTCTTCTTTGTCATCCTTGAAAAGGTGATTTGAGAAAAATGACTGGACTGTTGCTGCAAACAGAAAACCAAAACTGCAACCCTCTTCATCTTTTACAAAGCAAGCAAAGAAATCAAATATACTTTAACAAATGTTTTAAGAGTGAGCAGTAAAACAAATTGTCTTCATTCCACAAAAATGAATTTCAACATAATCTAGGTCATTTATTAAGTGTTTTGCAGGAATTTTCTCATCCTCTTACTATAAACCTAAGGGAAGAGTGTGCATGTGTGTGGGGTATTTTATATGCATACATTTTAGTTATACATTTTAAAAATTACCACTGACAAGTTATTTCATGTAATACAAGTTGGATACTGTTGTAGAATGAGAAATCCTTATAAAAGGTTTGATTTATTTAATATACTTTTATAAATATTAGTCAATAGACAGTTAAGACTCCAGTACATAGCACAAGCAGAAAACTGTAAATCAAAGTGGAAAGGGATGATAAAACATGGAGGAAGATCAAGAAACAAGGAGAGACTGGGATTTTGGATGCGGGCCTTTAAGGAGAATAACGATAATCATGCAGAATATTATATCCATAAAGTAGCAGAAAGTATTTAAGAACTAAACCAACACAGGAATGGAAAAAGATTCTCCAGATAGGGATGATTTCAATTAGGGATACAGACAATAGCCAAGAGGGGGCCAGATTTTATTGGAGAAAACTGACAGAGGAGCCAAGGTATTGAAAGCAAATAACTAGAGAGGGAAAAATGATAGAATGGAAAGTTGCCAAAAATTTATTTGGAATTCAAGTTAAAGATTACCTTCCTGATCAGGGACTGATATCTGAGTATAAGCAAAGAGAAAGAAATAGAGGGGTCCTAAATGAAAGACCAACACTGAAAGTTTTTAATAGAATCTAGAGCAGAAGCTGACATTAAAAAGGGAATAATTTAGTAGAGTATATAAAATGTTGCTCAACTATAAGACTCAATCATAGGAGGTTAGAAAGGATTGGGGAGAGACTGGATAAGCAATTCACAAAGAAACAATGGGAGGATATATGTATGTCTCCCAACTATGCAACAGAATCTAGAAGATTTAGCATTTTTGCCAGGAAATGTTTATATAGATATTTTTATACCCAAAGCAGACTCCAGAGAATTTTTCCTCAAGCAGATAGGAAGTGTTGAGAGGTGTGAAGGGGAAGAAAGTGGTAATTCGGAACATATTTTCTGGGAGTGCGGTGAGTTGACTGACTTTAAAAATTCTCTGCGGGGATGCACTGTCGGCAAACTGGCGTGATGAGGGAGATTATTTTTATGAGCTATGATACAGAATCAGAATTGCCTAGATTGGGTAAGGCCTTGCTGTGTCTAATTATCGTGGCTGCCAAAAAAGCAGCTACTAGAAAATGGAAATTTAAAATCTAAACCAACTATACTTGAAGTTGCAAATATAGTAACAGAGATAAAACAGTTGGAAATCAGATCTTTAGAAAAGGGTAGGAGCAAATTACATAGGAAAAATGGGAATTGTGGGAACAGTAAATACAAGGAAGGAATGAGGTATAAAAGGTGGCAGGACTTAAATGAGCTGTTTGAGTGAAAAAGATTGGGTAGATTATAAGTGATGTATGTTTGCTACTGGGAATGTGTCAGTATAGTTTGTGATGCAAAATGATTGCAACTAGGATTGTGTATGTGTGGTCTTTCATTTTGATAAATATATAATCGCCTATGTAGTAACTGATGGTTTAATAAAGATGTTTCTTGTTTAAAAAAGGAAGGAATTCAAGAATTTATGTAATATTGCTTAGGTTATATGATGTATAACATTGTTAAAATAATTTGATTACTTTTATATGAATGTAAATTTGCCACAAGTGATGGTCATTGAATTAAAGTTTAGGCTCATGATATCTAACTGAAACAAAATTGGATTATGGAACTCTCTTTTTAAGAAGGTGGTTTTTAAGAAGGTGGTTTACAACTGTGAAATTCTTCTTAATTTTTCATTACTAGAAACAAAAATGATTGAAAAGTAGTAATGGAGCACTTGTGTCTTTATTAGTGAATATAAGTTTATTATATAGCAGATGTTGAATTGTGTCTTCTGCAGATGGCTGGATGTGAAAAACAATCCTTGACTGTGCATGTGTCTGTAGATGGTAGAAGTAATGAAGGTGAATAATGAGAACAAAATGTGAAAGAAAGACACTCCAACCTTCTTTAATAAGCAGCACAACCCATATCATTCATAAAATTTAAGTCCTAGCACTAAGCTCTTGCTATAGTATTAAAGCTTGTATGTGTTTCAAACAATTGAGTCAGGAGAAAGTGTGTGTCTACAGATTTTGTTGTGTTTGACTGCTTGTGTGAGTAAACAGGATGGCAAATGTATGCATATTGGTATTGTACCACAGGATTTAATAGTTCATTAGGTGAATGTTTTTTTCTGAAAAAGATTGTATAAATGACACAGAAGGACATGGGAAATGCTGAAGGCAGAGAGAACTATTCTGTTTTCATGCACTGAATACATTTATCCATAAATATCATTGACATTTATTTTGAAATGTTATAAAATTAGTTCAAACCATGGATTTTCATAAGAATGGGTTAAACAAACTAATAATTGGAGATGCTGAGTAGGTGGAAATTTCTTTATAGGAAGAGTTTACATGTGAAAGCGAAATCCTGCATGTTCAAACCAGCCTTTCTTCCTACACCAGTGGCAGTCCATTAGAGTTTAATATTTGGCCTCCTCCTATTCAACACTTTCATTATAAATCTTCTCTTGGCTGTATGAACTCTGTTCTTATGCAGTATGTTAATGATTCAACCATTGCATAGACAGCAAAACCAGTCCCCAAGCTTCAGAACATCACCCTGTTCTTCACCTCCATTGAAAGCTGGTTCAAACAAAACAATCCAACCTTGTAATAAACCTAAAAACTAAGCTAATGTTGCTCTCCACCCAGGTGATCTCTGAAAAAGTTAAGTTCACTTGTCTTTCCGCTGATGGAACCACTTTGGATGTTTCCCACCCAAAACTCCTAGGTTTTGTCATTGAAGAAAGTCTAAAATATAATTCCCATGTGCAGTAGTCAATGAAAATGTGCAGTATACAGGTCAAAATCCTTCTCTAGTGCAATCACAAGTGCACAATAACTGTATTTACTTGTACACTCATATATGCTGCCCTATCGTCATGTCTTTACATTCACCACACAAGATGCAAAGACCTGAGCAGTTCCAAAAAAACTGAAAACAGTGCCACTGGAGCACAAGAAGGGCCCATGTTCAATACACACCAAAAGCAGCACTAAAGGAGGCAAGAAAGTACCACAGGGATAATCCAAAAGGACAAACTTTATTATAAACACTTAACTGACTCACTGTGTTTTGTCACAATACTTGTGACTTCCTCAGCAACTGTGAGCAAATTACTAACACCAGCATTTAAATACACTTTCTGATAATTGATCAAAACCACATATAGTCCTAATTAAATGG
>NC_056749.1:502623753-502641288 GCF_019279795.1 Protopterus annectens
CTCAGTGCCCAGACTACCCCTCCGTCTGCTCCAATTCCTGCTTCAGTGCTGGGGAGAGCCTCTTCCTTATGTTCTACAGAGGTGTGCTCTCTATCAGCGTTCAGGGCAGTGGAAAGGGTTCTCTTCCAGGAGTTGAGACCACAGCTCACCTACTCTGATCCTACCCATATCCCTCTGAATTCGGATTCTGCTCCCTTTATCCTGTCTCAGGGACAGCCCGTGCCAAAGCAACCCCAGGTTGTTCCCCTCAGGGAACACCCGGAGGCTTACGAATCCTCTCCAGAGTGTCCCACTGGAGAGGATCCTCGTAAGCACAAGTGTAATAGTAGGAACTTGGACTCCTCTGAGTCCATTACCACTGATATGGACTTGGATGAAGGAGAGGGTTCCCACAGATCACCTTCTGAGGATGTTTCACTCGGAGACATTATGGAGCTCCTCTGCCAAAGAGGAGGTTGGTCAGCCCCCAAATACTCTGCGGATGAGTCCGTATTCCTGGAGGCCTGTGGCGCAGGCCCATCTACTTCCTGCGTCTCCCCTCCAGCGGACCCTTTGGTGGACCTCATCACCACTAGGGCATGGAAGGATCCTGATACTGTAGATCCTATACCCAAAAGTCCAGACAAAATTCTTTCCCTGCCGTCTGATAGGCAGGCATGGTCCAAAGGGGCCCCAGTAGACACTTTGGTGGCTGCAGCTGCCACAAAGAAGGAACTGGCACAGGACAGTTCCTCGGTTCATCCACCAGATCGAGTCCAGGTCGATGGATCACTTTGGGAAGCACATCTACTTGTCAGTGACACTTTCTATTTGTGCGCTGCATTACTTGGCACATGTTATCCGACTGCTGTGAGACCTTATATCGGAACTAACTGAGTCTCCCCTGGAGTCTGTCACAACAGGACAAGCAGTCTTTCACTGCAAATATGACTACACTGAAATCAGTGACACATACCTCTATGCATCTTCTCATGCTACGGAGGGAGCCACTACAGCTGCTGGTACAGGCATTGCCTTGAGGCGTCATGCCTATATCCGGCTGTGTCAATTTGCGGACCCCTTTAAGGCGTCTTTCATCAATGCCCCTTTTGATGGATCCTCCCATTTTGGGAAGACTGTATGTGACACACTAACCCAGAGTGAGAAGGATGGAAAGGCGGTCAGCCATCGGAATCTGCTTCTGTAACCCCCAGAGGTCCTATTCCAGGATTCAAAAGGGGCAAATAAAGATGTGGTTCTGGAAATCGCAGTCCTTTCGTGACACTTCGTGACACTCAGGAATATTCATCCTCCAAAGGTAGAGGAGGACAAGACGCCATCCCAGAGGCAAAGGGGGTCCCAGAAACTTCTGGTCTAGGAAACCATTTTCCGACAGACCCACACAGCAACCCTAAGGGATTGCCCGGCTGCTCTACTCTGGAGGCAGTTGGGGGTAGATTTTTCTTGCATCCAGTGGCATGGGAGTCCATTACTGCAGACCACTGGGTGTTAAGCATCATATCCAGAGGATATTCTATCCCCTTCATTTCATGTCCCATAACTCCAGCACTCCTTCCAAATTTTTCATCCGCTCACAGAGAAGCTGCAGCATTAGAGGTTTCAAAGCTGCTACAAAGCGAGCCATCAAACTGGTCTCCCCCAGATCATTCTGGATCAAGCATCTACTCCAGGTTCGTTTTAGTGCCAAAGACAGCGGACTGCAGGCCCATTTTGGACCTGTCTATCCTCAACCTGTCGGTAGAGAAAAGAAAATTCCAGATGGTCACTCTGCAGTCCATTCTACCATTTGAGAGAATGCGACTATGTGTTCGTTAGGTCTCCAGGACGTTTACTATGACATCAAGGTCCACAGGAGCTCCAGGAGGTTTCTACGCTTCTGACTAGGGGCCAGTCACTTTCAATTCAGAGCCCTACCCTTTGGTCTCACCACAGCCCCCAGGGTGTTCACCAAGGTTATGGCAGTCGTAGCGGCTCACCTGAGACTTCAGGGCATTCAGGTATTCCCCAGCCTAGATGACTGGGTCTTCACTGCATCCACCAAATGTCTCTTTTGCCAGGCCCTACATTGCTTCCTCAGTCTGGCTCACAAGTTGGGCATCACGGTCAATATCAACAAGCCCCACCTGGCTCCGGTTCAGATCATAGACTTCATCAGGGCACAGTTGGATTCGATTCAGTCAAAGATTTTTCTCACCCCGGAAAGGATAGAAAATCTCAGACTCCATGTATCGGCCATCTTGGATCACTTGGTAGTCACAGCAGCCGATGTTCTCAGAGCCCTGGGTGTGATGGCAGCCGCAATCTCTATCCTCCCTCTTGCACGTCTTCACGAGAGTCCTTCAGTGGAATCTAGCAGTTCAATGGTCCTGGCTAGACCTTCCGATGGATTTCCACATCCAAATCAATTGGACATGCAGAACATCACTCCAGTTGTGGCTTCATTCAGCAGACATTTTCGTGGGGTGCAGCTTTCTAGCCCCTCCGGCTCAAGCCACAGTGACCATGGACGCTTCCCAGCTCGGGTGGGGGGGGCACTTCCTGGGAAGGATGGTCTAGGGTACATGGTCCCCTCCAGTGACCAAGCTACACATCAATGTCCTGGAGATGAGGGCAGTGCTTTTAGCGTTGAGAGCCTTCCACCCTGTCCTACCTCCAGGGATGGTAGCCATTCAATCGGACAACATGTCTGTAGTCTGGTATATAAACAAACAGGGAGGGACCTGATCCCTACCCCCTTTGTCACGAGGCCATGAGGGTTTAGGAGTGGGCCATATCCACCAGCCGGTTTCTCATAGCAACGCACATCCCAGGATGCTCCAACATTCTAGTGGATGGTCTCAGCAGGGCAATTCTTCCGCCTTACGAGTGGTCTCTGAAACGATCCATGGCGGAGAAGATCTTCCATGTGTGGGGTCAACCTTGCTGCGACTTTTCGCATCTCCTTCCAATGTGAAGTGCAGCAACTAAATTTGCTCTGATCCCCCCTCCGGGGGATGTCCCCAGGGATGCTCTAGTCCATGCTTGGCCTCCCGGGCTACTCTATGCTTATCCCCCGTTACCTCTTATTCCCAATTTCCTTCAGAGAGCTTGCTGGCTGCAGTGCAAAGTCATTCTCATAGCTCCCTTCTGGCCATGTCACGTGTGGTTTCCCTTCCTATGGTCTCACCTGTTGGCTCCTCTATGGACTCTAGATCCATGCCCGTATCTGATTTCTTGCCCGTCGGGCTTGCCCCTGCCCAACCTGCACAGTCTCAAGCTGACTGCATGGCTGGTCCAGTTCCCATGATCATCAGGACTTCTGGACTTTCATCTGCTGTTAAGAATATTCTGGTAGCTTCTCTTAAAGCCTCCACTAGGAAACTCTACAATAGCAAGTGGAGACATTTTTGTGTTTGGGCCTCTCAGCATAATCTGAACCCATTTACAGCCCCCGTTCTGGTCATTCTGGATTTTCTGGCCGATCTTTTTCAAGTAGGCTCAAGTGCTTCTACCATCAAGGTTCAGCTGGCTGCCATCTCTAATTTTCAAGTGGGTGAAAATAAGGTTGCTCTGGCTTCTGCCAAATTGTGTAAAGCTTTCCTGAAGGGCATTTTTTTATTGCGACCACCAGTTACAGAAACGGTGCCCCCCTGGGATCTGACATTAGTCCTTCAGGCTTTGACCACACCCCCCTTTGAGCCAGCCAGTTCAGTTCCGATGAAGTTTTTGTCATGGAAGACAGCCTTTTTAGTCGCCATCACATCAGCCAAGAGAGTTTGAGTTGCAGGCCTTCTCCTACCCCCCCATTTGGTTTTCCACAAGGATAGGGTTTTTCTGCATACGAACCCTTCCTTTCTTCCCAAGGTGTGCTCTTCATCCAATATTAATCAATCTATAAATTTGCCAGTCTTCTTCCCAAATTTCCAAAATTGGAGGTGAATGTAAGCTTCATTTATTGGAGGTCCATAGTCAGCTTTGTTTTTACCTCCATAGGACTAAGCCCTTCCTGAAGTCTGATCAATTGTTTGTCTCTTTTTCAAAACTATTTTTGGGCAAAGCGGTTTTGAAAGTGTCCTTAGCAATGTGGATCACTCTCTGTATTGCACAGGTTTATAAGGACAAAGGTTTATCTCCTCCTGGTGTATTGAAGGCTCATTCCACTAGAGCAATGGCCACTTCTGCAGATTTCTGGTCAAGAGTTCCGTTAGACGATATCTGTGCGGCAGCAACTTGGGCCAATTCGTACACATTCATCTCTCATTATAAATTGGATCGCATTTCTAGAGGGAGAGCATCCTTTGGCTCTGCAGTGCTCAGAAATATCCTTCAGTAAGGGCCTCCTAGGAATAATAATAGCTGGAGACTCTGTCCCACTTGTGCAGAATGAATGAAGTCAAGTACTTCAGATAAAGAAGTTTTGTTCTTTTAATAACGTTCATTCTGAGTAGTAGACTTCATTCTTCTGCACCTTCCCTCCCTCCATCCCCCTCACTCTTCAGGTTTTTCCTGTTTAGGATTGTGGTTATGTTGCCACTTAGTGTCAGCAAATTCAATCTGGTGGATAGATAGGAGGAAGTGATGTAATATAGGGAAGGGAGGAGCTTGGAGCTCGGAGCTGATGCTTGAAAAGTTTTGCTGGCTCGGATCCAAATCGGATCAGTATACCCATATGTGCAGAAGAATGAAGTCTACTACTCAGATGGAACGTTATGGTAAGAACACAACTTCTTTTTATGTACTTTAAAAATTTTTTTAAAATATTATATGACTTTTAGAATGTATATACCTTTTAGTAGTAATTGCTTTAGTCATGTGATGTAGTAACCATTATATAAGTGTTTGATGTTTTTCAGTTTGTTATACATCTGATGAAGTAGCACTGCTACAAAAGCACTTATGTCTTTGCTCTTAGTTGTCCTATATTAAAGGAAAGTTTTACTTGAAGTATCTGCTCTCCTTGGATCCTTACGTTTCTACTGTGTATGTATGTATATATATATATATATATATATATATATATATATATATATATATATATATATAAATATATATATATATATATAAATATATATAAATATATATAAATATATATATATATATATATATATATATATATATATATATATATATGGGTCTACTACTAATGCCAAAACGACGATTTCGACAGAAAACTCCCGGCGCCAGATGACCGACAGGTAAGTGTACCAACAGGGTGATTTGCCGACAGCGGAAAGACCGACAAGGGAATGTGCGACGCGACGTGGTAAGTGTGCGATGGTGACGGAGTTAGGAGCGGTCAGGTAAGTGCTCGAGATTGTGGGATGTCGGGTTAGGCTATGGGAAAGGTGAGTGTGTGTTCGTCGGAGGTATGGTTGGTAAGGTAAGTGTGTGCTAGTGAGGGACTGTAGTTTAGGGACGGGTTAAGTGAGTTAGGGTTAGGGTGCAGGTAGGTGAAGTGTGCGTTAGTGTCGGAGCTTGGGCTAGGGGTGGGTTAAGTGAGTTAGGGTTAGGGTGCAGGTAGGTGATGTGTGCGTTAGTGTTGGAGCTTGGGCTAGGGTGGGTTAAGTGAGTTAGGGTTAGGGTGCAGGTAGGTGATGTGTGCGTTAGTGTCGGAGCTTGGGCTAGGGGTGGGTTAAGTGAGTTAGGGTTAGGGTGCAGGTAGGTGAAGTGTGCGATAGTGTCGGACCTTAGGGTTAGGGTTTGGGTCAGGGCTAGTGTGTATGCTATGTAGTGTCGCGTGTTGTTTACGCCCGTGTCGGTGTAATGGTGTTCGGTGTAATGGTGTTCGGTGTTTTGCGTTGTCGGGTTTGTGTGTTGTCGGTCATCTGGCGTCGGGGAGTTTTCTGTCGGGGAATCGTCGTTTTGGGCATTAGTAGTAGACCCATATATGTATATATATATATATATATATATATATATATATATATATATATATATATACACATACACACTCACACTCACACTCACACTCACACTCGCACTCGCACTCACACTCACACTCACACAAATGCACACAGAATAGTCTATCATTTCCTCAACCTGTCTGTAGTATGTTAAAGCCATGCTTGATGGAATGATATTAGTTCTATATTTGTCCTCCATTTTCTAATGGTATAATGACCTCCTGGTATTGTTTTCATTAGCATTTCTTTGTATTTTATGGGCATCAGCTGTAGTAGCAAGACGCATGTACTTTACTTTATCCAATTTCAGAAAACTGGTAATTGTAAATATTTTGTCTTGAACTTATACAGGCCTTGGATAGATAAATCTAGAGAGAGAGTATCAAGGAGACTTGCTATGAATGGCACATTAGTAGTACTTACAACTCTTACCAAATGAGACAGGTGAAGGAAAATACGTTTTTATCCGCTTTTAAGAAAGCACAGGTTAAAGAATTGCTGAAATCCACATAAAAGAAACATGTTAAGATGTCAGAAGAGGGTGAATAGTTACAAGAGCATTTATTTTCTATTTTTTTCTCTTATTGATATATTTTTTTGGATTTTGTTAGAGAATATTGAATTAGGAGAACCATGTTCCTTTATACTGTAATCAATAGAAGTCTTCAGAAAAATGAAGTTGGGGAAATGATTTTCCAAATTCTGAATTCTGTAGTACTAGGTCAAAGGCATGGTGTACTAGAAGTCAAACTTATGAACGAAGTTCGGCTGTTATAAAAATTCAAAATGATTGCTTTGAATAACAAGTTGGCTCAGTATCACAAATGTAGAATACTAAGGAAAATTTTGATACAATGAGAAGAAAGCAAAAGAAAAAGGAGATTACTGTTATTAAGGGTATGATTATCAGTAAAGCAAATAAATTTTACCCTGAGATTTTATATATAACGTATACAAATTCTACCATTTACTTTCACTAAATAAAGGCACAGGCATTACTTTTCTGACATTATTTTTTTTGTAATCATTGAAGCTAATTTTATTTCAAACTATTGGAATAGACAAATCTAAAATGTATAAGAGAAATAGTTCTGCTGAAAATGATACATTTTCTTTTTGCATAATTTCTAGCATTTCATGTTTTCTTCCACTAGTTTTGAGTTTGTGGATACAGTCACCAATGATGCAACTCAGAAGGTTCGTAATCACAATGCCAACAGAAATATGAAATTTTATAGTACATTAAATGCAGCCTACAAGAAAATTGCATTCTAAATATTATATTGAACAGCTCTGTCTTAAATTTAGGATTTTCAGATTCTTAAGTAAAAATTTTAATCCACTGAGTATCAGAAAAATTCCTTTATTTAAAAAAAAAAAACTTTACAGTTTAGTTTTCTTTGGGAATACCCTATTCTGATTTGTCTTCCATTCTACTCTGTATCCTTATCTTTTTCTTTACTAAGATATCATTTTCTCCTTTAGTGGTTTATCTCCATCGAGAAAGCATAAATCATGGTTAAAATCTATAAATTACAAGATAACATGTTTGATCCAAATATTTTAATCCTCTTCACTTCAAATGTGTGTATATCTGCAGCTAATATTCTTATCATTGGGAAACGTACACAATAATATGATCTTGCCAAGGCAAATCAAATTTTCTTATAACTTTTAGCATACTTGGAATATATGTTAAGTAATAATCTAAACATAGTTATCAGAATTTAACAACTGGGGTAGAGAACCTGAAGATCGTGTTGATCTTTCTTATGAACTTGTATAAATTTTTTACAGAATACTGAATATGTAACATCTTATTAAAGGACCAAGCTATGATATACATGTAGATATCCAGCAGTGGTAGACTATTAGAACTTGTCATGGTAACCTCAGGCTACATTCTCTTCAGAATTTTTTTTTTTTACTTGTGAAAACCATTTCTGTGCAAGTGGGATTAAAATATTTTGGAGTGGAACCAAATCAAAAGCATTAAAAGCATATTGATCATATTACTCTTGCTAAAATAGGAATTGAATTTAGTCTCATTTTCTGTTTTACTTAAAAAGCATATGATTGATTGATTGGAAACTATCCATGGAAATTATAATGCCTAAATGAATAATTTCTTTAAGTATTGGTGTATTACTTTCTAACACATTGCTATGACAATTATCATGATTAAAAATATCTGACAATATTCTTAGTATCTCCCATAATTGCAATAATGGACTCACTGTCTTGCTTATAATTTGAAGTTATAGTTAACAAATCTTCTGCACAAGCTATGAAACTGCACGTGTTTCCTTCTGGATTCAAATATTGTATCCAGTTTGTACAGTTATGGATTAATAGCTAGTACAAACAATGCTGCTTACAAAGAACAACCCTCCATAACTTCAAATTTTATATTAATTATTGGCATGTACTTACTGATACTAATATCTTCAGAATGTAATCATATTTGTTATAATAATTAGTATGTCAGGAACTCTGCAGTATTCAAGAAACAACCAAACATCATCTCTATTTAAACAGCCAAAGACTTTTGAATAATCTAAGTTCACCAATTCTATATTGTGTACCTCTTGCATTCTCTCAAAATTAGAAACAGCCTTAAAGTTATTTGCTTCAGCCATATTTCTTTGGGGTGTAAAACCAAAACTGATTTGGGTGCATTTAATTTAAAATTTACAAATTTATCATTTATTTTATAATCTACATTTAATAGGATTATAGGTCTATAATGTGTAACTACCCCATCTTTCCCTTTATGAATCATAATCTTTTCAGTAATATTCATAGTTTGTGATACCCCCCCCCCCAATTCAGTATTATTAGATTCCATTTTTGTGAGGGTACCATCTCATTAGTAAAGGACTGATAAAATTATAAGAATCTATCAAGCCTTGGTGCCTAATTTAACTTCTGAATAGCAAAAATTAAATTTGTTGTACACCATGTTGCCTATACTAAATTTTAGTTTAGGTGTTTCCTAAATCTAATTCCTTAGTAGTTCTATATTTCTGACAATATTTCATCATATATTTTACCAAAATAATTTTTTTCTATTGCATCTAAACTAGTAATACTAGACCTGTAACTGACTTATAAAAATGTTTGAGATGAGTTTTAATTCTTAATTGATCTGTATTGTGAAACTAACCCTTCTCAAATTTCATCTAACTGATAAAAGGCATTTTAAAGATTCATATGATTTATTCCGTTCACTATCTAATTTTAGTTGATGATGTCTGTCTAGTTTATCTTCCAGATAGGGAGATATTTATCATAATTAATGAGTCTGTATTATATTGTCGACAGCTCACAAGTTAGACTCTGAAATGTTCAACACCAAAATGTCTAAAGTACTGAAATAGTGAAAGGCCATATAACCGATTTCTTTCCAAAGGAAAGAAATCAGTTGGCCAAACAATGGCACACACCCAACTATATTTAATGTGCCCCCACAACCCCTCTAACTATTCTAACTCTGTGACCGCACTGCACTCAGGGAAAGGGCAGGCATCTGAGAATGGCCAACCAATTTCTTTCCATTGGAAAAAAATCTGTTATATGGCCATTTGCTATTTTAGTACTTTTCAGAGTCGACATTGTGAGCTGTTGACAATGTAATATAGACCCTATTTAATAGATAATATGGGAACATTTTATTTTTGTTTCCACTTCCTTAATTAGTATCTTAGTCTGTAAATTGAGTTATATTAACAAAAATTCCACATCCATAAATTACAGTTTTAAATGCCTCATTTGTCATATCAAAAGATTAAGCGTTTATTTTATGAGTCTTTGTCCAGGAAAGAAATGGGGTTAGGGCTCATGGATACATTTTTTTAATGGACCAACAAGCTGTGTTTATAAGAAAGATAATAAAAGTTACATACAATAGTGACCAGTTTCATCATCTGAGAAGAGTTTACGATATTGATGTGGGACAGTAGTAAGTACATTGGTGCTGTGAGAGTCTTGGTGGATTGGCAAGTCTACGGTATTAAGCAAATTTTAGTTTTATTTCAGATAATGCAGGTAGTATGTCAAACAAAAATATTGTATAGTGTAGGCTCTGTGGGAAGTATATGATACTTAATCTGCTGCTGAAGAAAAGCTGCCACTTGAAATGTGTACTGTGGAGCAGAATGATTAATTGGAATAGGTCTACCACAAGTGCAGGATATTTTTGTGACTCTGTGGCTTAAAGTGATAAAACCCTGAGTATAACAAGGATGATCAAGCTTGATAACTGGCTTGAGCATTAGAAAAGCCAGGCAGGGAGAATAGGTTTATAGAGTTGTAATGTTAATTGCTGCAGAAATTGATATATCTGCAATGGAGCTTAAGTATTTAATTTTTATGAACAAGACAAATTGGTTCAAATTAGGCTGTGGAATATGATTTCAGGGTCCAAGTGGTTGAAAACCATATAACTATCTTATAATAAGATATTGTAGAGAGGTACAGATCTTGAAGTACTTTGATTCTTGTTTCACTTTTTCATTGGTGTCTGAGAGCAGAATTTGTGCAGTCCTTAAAACTGCATATGCTGTATTAACAGGCTTGTTAAATCAGTAAATATAATAGCTGTAAGAGGCAGCTGAGTATTTTGCCAACTAAAAATTGCAATGAGAGCAATAAAGGATGTGATAATTTGACATCTTTGCATATGAAAGAGTAGCAAAAGTGAGCTTGATAAATGTGATGTACCAAATAATTGCATGTTGAAGAGAGAGAGGTTTTATGTGTTAGCATGGTCAGCCATTAGAATTATAGCTCAGTGGTAGGGTTCCTGGTGCAGAACAATCAGCCTAATATTTAATCCTCTCTACAAGTCTCTGTGTGAGCACCACACATTCTTCCTTTAGCAATCAGATGAAACCCAGAAAGATAGTTTCCATCAAACTAAAACATTAAAGTTGGTAGATTATTCTAATCTATTGTTAAAGCATTTATTTCATTTACCTGTGTGACCTAGATTATTGTTTAAAACCATCAGAGAGATGGATCTTTTCATATCCCTCATTTGCGAGTAAGTAAATCTTGTAATTCCTTGCAAAAGAAATCTATTCGTTTACATGATAGAAAAAATGCATGAAGCCAAGAAGCTGTGTGAATATCACAAATACGTGCATACAATCGTGGGAGAGGCCAGACTGGTAGAGATGGAAATAGGCTATAGCTGGAGAATGTGTTGGCAAGTCTGGTTTCTCCATGGATGAAAGTATATCTGTATACTATAATGTAGTGAATATTGCACATATCAGAAAAAGGTAAAAAATATTCCTTTCTAGTAACTTAGAAGATAGCTAGTAGGAATAGGAGAATTAGATGTTTTTCCTTGATGAACAGGAATTTAAGTACCAAGTTAGTGAGAGCTTTAATGCAACTTTTCATGTGGTTGCTTTCATACTCCATACGTAGATAAAAAAGGTGGTTATTAAAATTTAAGAAGTTGCTAAATATTGTCACGTGTGTAACACATTTAATTGTCTCAGCAAAGAATGATGTACAGTCTGAAACCGGGATAGTTGGATGGGTAGAAAAATAATTTTTGCTTGAATTAAAAGTCTTGTAATGCACGTAATTGAAACTGGTTAAGCTATTCTAGTGTAGTCTTAACATTCTTGGCAGTCCGAGACTAAGGTTTAGACCAAACCAGAGGAGAGGTTATTGGGATGGATACTGTTTTGTACTTGATACTATACTGCTCTTTCATCATGCGTAGGGAGGGAAATTAATATTTCACAGTTGAAGGTCTAGAATATAGCAGAAGCAGGAGAAACATTCCAGTATATAAATAGGGTAGAACTTTATTGCAAGCCATGCAATCTGTGGATGTGCACACGACCTTAGCTGTCCTGGTGTATTGAAAGAATGCCTTTACAAGACCAGAAAATGAAGCTCCTGACCACTAGCCACTGACAACTGTCTATGGCTTTGATATCAACTCTGATGCATGCAACCATCTGATGGCTGTACTGTATATGACCTTGGCTAGCCTGGGATATGCTATGCATTTTTCTAAATCTCTCAACAACCACATAACACAGACACAACTACACAACCTCATTTGAAAGCTCATAGATGGATAAACAAAACGTTGTTAAATGTGTAGCCTGATTGGCCACTGAGTTGTTTACAAAATATTACACAATTAATGCTGTCTTAATTATATCCTAAAGTATGTTTAACACTACCACTGTAAATAAACTATTTGTGCTAAACTGCTTTCCCATCACATTTTATTAGCAAGCCTTATAGCTCCATAAATATGAATATTTGTTTGAAATGTGAGAGCATAACTTGATTTTGTCAAGAAAGCTCATATTGCAGTCATTGGAAGTTAGAATACAACCAACCAGTGGTGGGTGGTGACATCATATCAAATGGGAATCCAAAGTTAAGGTACCTGTAACTGCTAAAGGTGCACTGATGGAAAATCAGACAGAGAAGGATACCAGTGTCACCACCACAGACTAACATAAAATCAAAACTTCTTTAATATCCAATAAAACGATAAAAGCAACAAAAGGTCAAAGCAATGCAGTCTCACAAAGAAAATAGACTTGGCATTAAAACTTCTCTGCCCTTGAAACTCATTCATTGAAATGGCATTGAAACCCACATTCAAAGAAAATACATCTTGCTAGTGGCAGATAAAGATCAGCTATGGGCTGTATTCAAATAGGCCTTTTGCACAAGAAACATACATGTGTTCTTTGATGCAGCTTCCTGATTGTATTAAATTATATCCCTTATATAATACAGTACAGTTGTTAATGGGTGTTTTAAATTTTTGAACATTTTTCCAGTAAACAATGAAACAAAAAAAATGCATGCACCAGTAATGACAAAACTACCCAATTCAGAACATTTCCATCATAAAATCTCTGCAGAAGTAAGTTGCCTAATTCCACATTAAAGAGATCTGTAACTAGTTAAGAGGTTGCTGCTAGCAAACAACTATATATTTCATTGTTTCATCTACAAATAAAGTGCCTGTTGCCCTTGAGGAATAAATTACCCATGTTACATTAAAAAATGATAAGCTAGTAATATTGCAAAAGGGAATGGATTGATAGTTACTAGGAATCTCCACCAAAGAAGACATTCTCAGGACTGCAGCATCCACCTTTTTTAAAGGTACAACACAGGACAATATCAGAAATGCATCTCCATATTGAGGGAGTAGAACCCCCCATAGCCTTCTGCATCGAAAGCAAGTACACTACCTGTTGTGCTATTAATGATGAAAGCAGACTCTGCATAATGACATAATGGTTAAGGTGTTTACCTTAAAGACACAAGGTGCAGGGTTTGATTCTCACATGGGGTAACTGGCTAGGCTTCAAATGGCCCAAAAGGGCAGTTAGCCTAGTACTAATTAATGAACCTACTAATCTATGAACCTACTAAACTTCTCTTCCCCTGAAGCTCTTAGCTCCTTGTAAAATCCACTCGACACTCAACTGTTTCTCTCAAATGTGCAGCACACGAGTACAATAAAGCTGGAAAAAGCCAAAATTTATTGGGGGGGGGGCAAAAGCCCCAAAACCAGGGACACATTTTAAACATTGCTTGTATAACCTTGGAAAGTTGCTAGAATACAATTCTGTGCTACCACCATGCATTTTACTGCCAAGTCTGAACCCAGGACCCTCTGCACTACAGCCAGAGCAACATACCACTATGCCAAATCAGCTGCTGCTTGAAAGACAGGAAGAATGAAACTTAAATAGCTATCATTTGATGAATTAATTTCTCACCATAGCTCTCAACCTCTTGGCACAAAATAAATTCACAAAGCCAATAATTGGGGAATACACCCCAAGAATAGGGACACATTTTCAAATATTGATCGTATAAAGGTAGAAAATTGCTAGAATAAAATGTGTTGCCATGTACTTTCTGAAAAATATGAAGTCTGCATTTCAAATGTCTGTTATTATTTAGTGAATTCAAAATCCTGAAAACTACAGATTTTGAGGAACAGAGCAAAAATGGCAGGCAAATATTTGAATGCTTTTCACAAGTGGTGGTGGATAGGGAATTCAGACTCTTGCTACCTTCACCCAAGGTTGAGGGTTTGACCCTCAGTTACTCTATCTAGCCACCAGTTATAGTTACTTGTGGCATTTTATACACGCACACTACCTAAATAAAATCCAGATGCAAAGTCCGCAGCAGCTGTCCTCCATTTGCTTGTCCCATTCTCAGTCTGCAGCAGCTCCTGTTTCCCAGAATCACTGGGAAATGGGACCCTCCATTGAATAGTAAGTCCACAGAATAAGCCTCCATGCAAAAGTCCACCACTGAATAAATGCTCCTCAGCACAGGACAGTTCCCCATGGCAATGGCTCCTGTTTCAGCTGGAATGCCATGCATACATGTGCTGCCTCAGCTCATTCTGAGAATGCACAGACTCCAGACCTTGCAGTCTGATCCCCTTCCAGTCTGTGCCGTTGTAACCGCATGTACTTCTGGTGCATCTGTAGACTGCTGCTTTCTTTCCTAATTTGAACTGGTTAAACAGAAGTCCGGATTCAAATTTCTAAGCACGCATGCGTGACTTCTGGGATTTTTTTTATTTTGGTTACAGCAGGGGATTTTTTGTTACTGCTGGGGGGTTGCAGTCCTGCAGTCCAATATCATGAGCCACCACTGACACCTACAGAGTTCCATTGGAGAGAATAACCACGGATATGTATATTCTTAGGAATCCTCACTCTCTACTTGGTTATTGCTTCTGAAAATGTCTTGCTGTCTGTTTCTTCCTTTTCTCCATTAAGTATATGGACATTCCAACTTACTTTGAATACAGCCATGAGAATCTGACAACTGCAATGAACCATTAATAACATTGTCTTCTTTTTACTAAGCAAACGAAAAGTCTATAATGAAGGTAAATTATTTTATTGAAGCATTCATCTTGGAACTGGAAATAGAGTAGGTTTTGCCAAGTCCTCCTTATTTACACAGTCCATGTTTATAGTTAATGCCAGCATGCCTGCCTTTAAAATCTCCATACTCTGTTTCATGCTTTGTCTCTCACACATCTCACCTTTGCTCTTCATTCTAGAAAATTGTTTTAAAAAGTGCTAACACTGAAAGATAGGTAGACCGCCTGTATGCATATATGAGAAAAACAACTTGGCAGAAGTGTAAAATACTCACAACAGAGGTGTTTTACAAATTGATTTGTAGGCTAGTGTAAGTAATGCATATGTAATATTGGGAAATATTTGTAGGTAATGGATTGCAGGTGCAACACAAAGTGCTAAATCATAATATCCATAAATTTATTATCAAAGCAACTGACATGCACATGTTTTTCTACAGTTAAGTGGTAGTGTTTAGGACAACCAGAGTATGACTTTTCAGACCTCTAATCATTAGCACCACACAGATCACTTGAGGAATACCTCCAGCAGTGTGTCTTTTTACAAAGACAGATATAGAGCATTCTGTTTAATCAGAAGAAACTCTGAATATGTTTTTTAATAATGCACAATTACAAAATAAATAAAAATACAGGTCATTTGGGGTAGAGCTCTGATAGTTCTTTCAAAGTCCAGCCTTGTACAGTATTTATTCCATTTCTAAAATGTTAGAGTTTTGCAAGATTCATGTTTCTTTAATGTACACCATTATTTGTAGATTAAAGTGCCATTGGCTTAAGGATATTTATTCATAAATGTTTACGTGTGTTAGTCCAAAATATTATACTTTATCAAAAAGTAGCATTTAACTAATGTAAAAAGACTCCAGGAGGATCACCAAAGAATGCAATTGGCACACACACATATATATGCCAAGTAAAACCTTTCCATTTGTTACAAACATTTTAATTGCCCATAAAGTGATATTCACATTGGGTTATAGGTTATCATGAAATATACATATAACATTTAAAGTTCTAAAGGTATAACATGTTAGCCTATTTTTTATATGGTCCTGAGGCAAGAGAAATATTCTTTTGGAGTATATTATAGTTCTGCTTTGCATGCAAAGTCAAAAACATCCAGCAGATCCTCTTATCAGTGTTATACGGGGAAACAGAAGACTAAGACCACTCACCTTGAAAGCTTAATTGGTTTAATATGCTCTAGTGACCTGTGCTTGCTTGGCAGCTGCTGGTAAGAGATAACAGCAACAGAGAGGATATGCAACATATGAATATATATTTTCAGCATTTCGTGTTTTCTGAGAGTATTGGGGGACTCATCCAAGAAAATGTTTCTATATTTAATGATATTTTAGTTTGATATTTTATTTTCATTTCCTTTAAATGGAAATGTTGTAACAGAATACTTACTACTTGGTTCCTCTCATTATCACCCACTACTTAAGGTGCTTAATGAAAGGATATTATTTACAAACTCTTTAAAGGCCTGTCTGCAATTTTGTAAGCTATACAATGTATGTAGTTAGCTGGACTGAATCACAACAAATTAGACATGCAAAAAAACCCCCACTGCTTTAAATTTGGCAAATGATCTTTAGAGAAGCGTCTTATGAACTAAAAGTGACAAAGATAATCCCCCCGGATTTACTAAACCTCTGTGAAGGACTAATTTAGTCCTGCAGAGAAGTGGCAGTTAAAGAGGAGGATGGCAGCGCACCATGCATATTAATGAAGGCACTCTGCCTGAACTCCTAATGCTACATGGAGCATGGACGAGAGCAGGGGGCGTGTCTGATAGCAGAACTCTCAGAATAAACACGCCCCTGCAAAGTAGAACAGAAGAAAGTGTAAATAAATGACCAATCATAGGTGTCCGCATATCCCCAAAAACAATCCCCATGTGTTAAACAGCAACAGTACATTTAAATAAAATGAAGATACTCTTTTATTTATTTTTTCTAAAACCCTGAGTACAGCTAACCATAGGTGCATGGGTTTGCCCATTGCTTAGCTACGGTTAAAGCAACAAAAATGGCTGAAGAGGATAAATCAAAGCAGCACAGCAATAGTGTAGTGGTTAGAGCACCCATCTAATAAACAGGCATTCCTGGTTCGAGTCCCACTGTAACACATACCATTTTCCATATAAATCTGTATATGAACAGGTTGACATCTTTTTGCCATATAACCTACATAATAATATGTAAATGTGAACTGGAGTACAGCATTTAAATGCACATGTGAAGTGTCAGTATCATAATGAATAAGGCACTAATAAGCAGGTCTAAGCAAAAACAAGCAGTAGTAAGCCTGTTTAAGTGCGTTTGCATGGGAGTAAGCATTTCCCACACAGATTAAGCAAAGTAGACACCGAGTGTAGGAAACTGTAAGGGGAGGTGAGCAGTGCTTAAAGTTGTGAAAGCCCGCTTATAACTGCTTGAAAGTGCCTTAATCACTCCGGATCCAACGGTCCATGTTCTGCTCGGCAACAAAATAAACTGCTGCTGCAAGGCTCAAACTTGGGAACCTGCACACAGTAGTCAAGTAGTTAACCACAAAGCCATCATAGCAACAGGAAAGTCAAACCAAACGTGAACTGAATCTATGTACAGTGTGATGTTTGATAACCCGCCACAGAACATATATACGTGAACTGGAGTACTGAAGTAAGCATAGATCTGAGGTGTGATTGTAATAGTGTAGAATTACCCAGGTCAACATACAGTGTATGTA